>NC_089793.1:19930323-19940323 GCF_040412425.1 Macrobrachium rosenbergii | reverse complement strand
TTAAAATATTTAAGTATAATCCATTTACTTTTCTTTACACGAGATTCTGTATATACTCACACAAACAAACACACACACGCAATTTTTACAACTTTGTGAAAGTGATACAGGTCGAATAATGAGGAATGTTGTACCCGAAATAAATAAACAAAAGATCATTCTTTGGCAACTTATTCAAATTCATGGTCATCTGCAGCGAAATAAAAATTAATAGGAACCATAAAACTGCTCTTTGGTTAACCACAATGGAGCTTTGTGTATACACATTATTATTCATTAAACCGAAAATTATTTCCAGATTGTATGAAATCCCCCTGATCTTCCGGGAACTGACCGAAACGCATTTAAATGGTCATTTTTAGAATAGAATGGTCAATCACTTAGTGTTGCTGTCATTTTAATGGCTCCACTTGTGGTCTACCCCAAATCCTCGTGTGTGTGCGTGTGTATGCGCGTGTGTGTGTGTATGTACTTGGTCACAGTATCTTCGAATCATATAGGAAACACCAAGTAATTATTATTATTATTATTATTATTATTATTATTATTATTCAGTAAATCGTTTCCAGAATGGGAACACGTGATGTTAGAATCGTGAATTTACCCAAGTTTACCAGAATCCTTGGGGAGATAGTTAAAGCTTACCGGAATCCATGGGGAGATAGTTAAAGTTTACCAGAAACCTTAGGGAGATAGCCAGCCCGATGGAGAATGGAATTGCTAGCAATAGCAGGACTTCTTATCATCTGCAAGAGAACCTATAATAACAACGCTTCACTGTTCTTTGGTTTCTTCAGTGGATCATTGTATTGCCTACACAGGCTGCTGCGGCAGGCACGTCGCTAATGTATATACATTTTAAAAACAACTGATGTGGCCTTCATTGTGAGCTTTATCAGTCAACACTTTGCATAACGGTTTGAAATTATTGTTTGTAAACAAAGGCTTCTGATGTGCGCTATGGGTTAGATGAAAGGATTCAATTCCCCGAAGAGTGTACTCTTCATAAATTTTTTTTTTTTTTTTTTTTTTTACTGGAGGACTAGAACGTACACTCTTTTGGCCTTGTCGCTAAAATGTCCTCAGTGACGGATTTTCATATTTATTTTTATCTTCTTCAGCCTACTGGAATTTCATTCTTTCTCGTGCATTGTCGCATAAATATCAGCATTAACGGGATCACGACTGAGCTAATTATTTGAAGAAATGTACATCCTCCTCATTTAAAAAGGAAATCAACCGATATTTTGGAAATGGAAAGATACGAATAGTGAACCCTGACGTGTGTGCAAACATCCTATGGGAAGGCAAATTTTAGAAGCTGTCAGGCCTCCCCTCCTACCAACCCCGACTCCAGCACCTCAGGATAAGGAGGACCTCCAATTCATGCACGGCAAATAAAAGAAAAAAATCCCAATAGATGCTTCCTACGTGAGAATGCCGTCACACTTCCTGTTGAAGTCAGAGTAGATTGTAAACGATGATTTAGCCATGACAAAAAATAAACAAACACTGGAAAAAAAATAATGGTAAAATAAATAATGAGTAAAAAACATAATGATGATTCTTATGTGACAGGGATCGGCTCACTCTGTCTTCTTAGAAATCACTTGACTCAGAGACGCCTACTTGCAAGGGCATCGTTGATAGCACGCTCTCTGTTACTCTTACTTTTTTTTTCCTTTTGTCTGTGTTTGTGTTATCTTTCTTACTACGCCTTCTTCGTTGCTCTACTTTGATATAACCCTTTTATGTATTAGAGAATTTTTTGTAATATCAAGCAAATATTTTTTTTACAAAGTGAATTTGTAAAGCACATTAATGACTTGGTTATGTCTGCCCTGTGTATTATAGCGCTTGCATAATGCACAAACCTAAGCATGCGCATTACGCATTCATATGACTCACGCATTCATATTCCTTTTGAAAGGGCTGAAGAGTCAAATGCCTTCTGTGTGATCAATGAGCCCTTTTTGATACTATTTTGTACCCCACAGCTAAATGCAGACCTGCTTCTTCTTCCATTCACTTCACCAACTCAGCTCGGGTTTCACACTTTCTCGATGTTGCGAATCACTGAACTTCAATCTCAGGCAGCTTTTAGTTAAGATTAAGTTGCAGTTTGTGCCAGATTCTGGAACTCCAGGAAGGATGCACACTGCTACTGATGGACACGCACTAAGCTGTGGTAATATAGAGTAGATTATCTCACCAATTTGATGAGCAAGCGAGGAAATTGCTCGCTGTTTGGGTGTCGGCAAGAAAGCTTAAAAGGTTGGAAAGTTTTACACTACCAGACTAGAAGCTGTTGTGGGATGGTGATGTAACTATTTATGAAATGGTACTAGATTAAGAATACATATTAATTTATCAATGCAAATTGTATAGCCGAGTAGGATTAAGCTTACGCCCTTAAATATGTTACGTCCACGTTCGGATCATCATTCACTTTAATGAAGTTTTATTATTCTGAATGCTCACGGTCTTTGTAAATCATATGCAGTTTATGTTTTCCACTCATTGTTACTAGCTGGAGGGGCACTGATATCCTCATGTTTTATTCCCGTTGTTGTTTATTTTTCTTTTGTGTTGCTGTTACTGCTGTAATTTATATTAGCACCATTGTAATTATGACTGTTATCAATGAAATGTTACGCATTCGCAACTGCTCCGTGTCTATTTTTCCCATTTCTTTATTTTATTTGTGTGAGATGACAAATATAATGCCTCGGTACAAGGGAGATTTCACTAATGAGTGGTTGTTCAGAACATAAAGCATGGCTGGATCAGGGAAAGATTTCGAAAGAATATCTGAAAGGAAAAACTTATTTTTGCACAAGAAGTGAATACCAGAATTCCTGAATATTCTTTGAAAAAGTTCGTATTGCTTTTATTGAGAAACATCAGAGATTGCAGATGGTAGGTAAAAGATAAACGTTAGATTAATCCAGGAAGGAAGAGGGTCATTCTAGTATTTAAAAAAAAAAATCATTAATTCAAATATGTGGAATAAATGGACGGAGAAAAAGCTTGTGATAAAACCGGAAGGAATTCAACGTGAAGGGTGTTAAGAATGCATGATCTAGAAAACATTTTGTCGAGGGCAATTATAAATAGAATTTTTTTTTTTTTACTCGTTCACTCATCTCCAGAGTCTTCCCGACATAATAGGGACCACTCCCTATACCAACCCCTGTATCTTTCAACAGCCCTGACACAGTCACTTCTTCCACGTGTTTTACTTTGGTCTCACTACGTCCCACTACAGTCAGAACTCTCAGTCACCATTTCTGCATTTCTCTGCAGATCAAACCCACAGAAGTAATGCTTTTCTGTTGGTTTAAAAAGTTAGTACAAGTCATTGGCTGTGAGCCTCCTGATCCGACCTTTTAGTTATTTTACACCAGACAGAGGGCGTAAAGGCTAAGTTTTTTTTGGGTGGGGGTGTGTTATCTGCCATTTTAGGGACAGTTCCCTTCTCCCTAATTCCACCCCATCTAGGAACTAGGAACCACCATGCGCACACATGCACGCACATGTATGTATATATGTACTCTTGTTGCTATATTACGAGGATCTACTGATAATTAAGATAGTTGGCACATCGAATCACAAACAGTTAAAATGTTAAATATCCTTGGAAGACGGAAAATAATACACTGAAAAAAGTAGAAAAGAATATTGAAAGAAAAGCTACAAAATGTCTAAATTATATTTGTTTTACTTATCTGTTCACAAGAACGTTCTGTAGGCTTGAACGTGCTACGAAGGACGATGAGTGAGATAACGGCCAGAACGGAGGGGCGCAGATGAGGAAAAGAACGCTGCTTAAAAGAAAAATGACGCCATGTTTTATTTTTCTTACTCGTGAGAGTTTCTTTTGATTGGCTGAGCGTGGATGTTCGTATAACATCGTTGTATTTTAAATATGTGCGCATAAAAGGGAGTGGTATAATTAACTTTCACCTCCCGTCAAAGTTACAGAAGAAGAAGAAGAAGAAGAATAAGAAGAAAAAAAGAGAAAGCATAATGTCCATTAGTTACCAGTTGGCATTCCTGCCACGGCTGATTCAGTTATGACTGAGGAAAAATTAAATTTGACTTAGGATAAATTTCCAAAGAGATAAACGCATTTCCGTTCATGAGTTATTGTCGTAAGGAAAATGTCTATTTTATAAGTCCTAGTAACATTACTTCAGAACTTATCGGTTACAATATCTGGAAAGTCATCGTAACAATACTTCAGAATTTATAGGTTACAATATCAGGAAAGTTATGGTAAGAGTACTTCAGAAATTATCGGTTCCAGTATCAGGAAACTTATCGTAACTAATACTTCAGAAGTTATCGGTTACAGTATCAGGAAAGTCATCCTAACAATACTTCAGAAGTTATCGATTACAATATCAGGAAAGTCATCGTAACAATACCTCGGAAATGATCGGTTACAATATCAGGAAAGTTATTGTAACTAATACTTCAGATGTAATCGGTTACAACATCAGGAAAGTTATCGGTTTCAATATCAGGAAAGTTGTAACAGTACTTCGGAAGTTATCGGTTACAGTGTCAGGAAAACCAACTGCTGAGAAATCGATCCGTCAAAGCAAGGCTGCCAACAACAAACAAACAAACGAAACTGCCAACAAACAAACAAACGAAAAGAGGAAGGAATTTAACAAAGCCAGCTGAGGCCGCTTCATTCATTATTCATTCTAGGTGGAGTTCGTTCTTTCATTGATTTAGGTCAAAGCAGCGTTGCGTTATCCTGAGCAACACCCGTTTATGATGTCTTCCTAAGAACCTGAAGCTTTGCCAAAGCACCAGAAATTTACGACTGCTTTGGCTGGATTGGGTAGAATTGCTGGAGGTCGTTTAGGTGTGTGTGTGTATATATATAATATATATTATATATATATATATATATATATATATATATATATATATATATATATATATATATATTGTGTGTGTGTGTGTGTATATAGTATATGTATTACAAAATATAAGGAAGCCCATAGAAACACCAAAACGTGAAAAATAAAGGCCTTTATTTTCCACATTTTGACGTTTCTGTGGGCTCCCTTATATTTGATGGAATTCTGTTTTAACCGAAAATATTTCACAGTCATATGCTTGTATATGTATATGTATATGTGTATGTATATGTATGTATACATATATATATAATTATATTTGTGTATATATGTATGTATGTGATGTTATACAGATATGAAATACCTATTTATATGTCATTATGTTTTAAGTTATAATTGGTCTTTCACTGGTCATAGTGGTTTTTAAAGAGGAAGGTAAAAATGCTGTAAGAAAATGGCGAAAATTAACCACAGCAATACAGGGTAATTAGGAATGTCATCGTCAGTTGTAAGCTGCTGTAGTTATTAAGCGTTTGTTACTAAAAAAAAAAAAAAAAAACAAGTATCACAAAATATATATATTTTTGATGTAACTTTATTTATGTAACCTTTTTTTCTATTTTCGTATAACTCAGTTTGAAAGAAAAAACTAGCCACTGTTTACTAGGGAAATGATTCCTTAGGAAAATAATTATTTCACAAGGAACTCTTACATTGTTTGAAATTCCACTTACGCTTGCGTCAGTACCGTGCTGCAACAAAGCCGAATTATTCGGGGTCGGCTCTTTTGTCAAAAAAAAAAAAATAACCATTCTAGGATTTAATGGCAATGTTCTAAATTCTCTAGACTTTTTTTTTTTTGTCTTTGAAGGTAAGGTACGTGTAGTAAATTTTTCCAGTAACCTAAGTTATCAATTCGCAAATTGGGTTAAATTACAAGTCCGGCATTTCAGGAATTCGGGGCACAAAATTTTCAAATCAGGCCAAAATGACAGTCTGGTCCCAGGTAGAATTTTAACCCTCGCCCACGCTACCCATAAAAAAAAAAAAAAAAAAAAAAAAATGTTGGTCATATCTGACAAAGAATTTTTATTATTATGCCAATTTAAAATGAGCATTCCAGTCGCAAATGAAACATTCAACAACTCTTGCGATATGAGTTGCAGATAAAAAAAATGACAGGAATAACATTAACCTATTCTCCTATTCCCTGTACGTAAACTGGAGAGCAACTCTTATGAGAAATAAAAGAAAATTAGAAAAACGTGAGAAAACGCCTTTGCCTTAATCCATAAAGCCTGTAGGCGTTATAAATCGAACCACGCCTCAGAAGATGTATGATTTGGGACAAGTTCAATGGGGAGAGATGTGGAGAAGAAAGTTGCTGGTGGGACGGGTAACGGTGTCTCGTGGAAGCCGGGGAAATATTCAGGAAGCCTTGTTTGATACTAGTAGCCAGTTTAGGAAGCTAGGGTCGAAACCTTAATTCAAGAAGCCAGTCTCTTATCTCCTTGTTCAGGCTTCTTATAATTCTTAAAGCTCAAAATGGCAGTCCTCTTGTTCCAAGCTTAAAAAAATAATTTGGAAGACTTTCATCCAAAGCAAAGCTAATAATTCATGTGGTCGTGTCCTGAACACCTCGTACAGGCAGCGCAATTCGAAATTTCAAATCTAGGAGATCTAATTCAATCCTCTTCTTTTAAGGAAATGCAATTCGGAAGCTTCTGACTCGGAATCAAATCCGTTCACTCGTGACTTGGTAACCCAAAATCCAACAAGTCCTAATTCATTATGGCCTAATTCTAACCTCCAAATTCAGGAAGCCCTGGTCAAGTCCTCTAATTCAGCAAGACCTAACAATGGCTCAGATAAGGGTGGGCGATGATTGGCGAAAATGGGTGTCGAGACAAGACCTGAATTGAGGGCTGGTCCCGAAGAGTGGATGGGAAATAACCTGTGACCAATATCATTAGGACTGAGGTGAATCTCCCTGTTAGGTATGTAGCAAATATAATAGTAACCTACAAGGAGTTATGTCAGACATCATATTTTATTTATATACATGTAATATTCGTATTTTTTTTCACTGAACGGGTGGCTTGAAATTAAAATGTCCTTAAAAATTTATACTGAACAGAATAGATGAATTAGATATACCAGCATCTCATGTTAATGAAATAAAAATGCAAACAAATTTGAACGTGAGAAAAAATTATTTTTCGATCATGAAATGTTTTGATGGATGAATTTTATGCCGAGTATTTTTTTTATATCCTCTTAAAGACCCTAAACAGAACAGACAAACAAATGTATAAGGAAAGGCGAGCAGTTAAATGACCTTGCAAGCATCGCGGTTAAGAAAAACTGCAGGTGAAGGGATGTAAATATGAATAAAATTTTATAAGTAAAAAAGTAAGTAAATAAAAAAAAAAAAAAACATGAGAAGTGTTTGGTGAAATCTTTAGCATAACAAAGGCGATCTTTGTACTTTTATCAGGCAAAATGGGGATGAATGCATGACAGGTAGAAATATTAAAAACATGTAATTAAAACTGTCACCAACCAAAGAAAAAATGATATATCTTTATGGATGACAGCTCAGGCAAGAAATGATTTGCATGAAAATAGATAAAGAGTCGAAATCCCAAGAGAGTATGTAAATAGTTTATTCAAAACCAAACATATTACCAAAGGGTCGCAAATCACGGGGCGCCAATGAAGCAAAGCAATTAAACATTATGATGTTCTATATACTACTAAATCGAGGTGTATATATAAATTGCAGCAGTTCATGTCTTGAATAACCGTGTACGAGTTACCTGGGAAGGAGAAAGTAGTTGTTTGCTGCGTTCTCCATTCATTCTCTCCGCCGACAACAAAAGCTGACGAGGCAAAACAAAATCAACTTTGACCTGGGATTGTTTGCCATATGGCCGCCGACTCCCTCCCACCGCAGCCATAGTTGCAATCCTTTTCCATTATATCTATCGGCTCCCTTGGGATAATTTATGTAAATTACTTGATCCATCATCATTCTTCATAATTACAAATGCCGTTTCATTCAACATTTGCATATTAATTCATTTCTCCAGCATGACTCCAGGTATGGTGGCTTCTTCCTCAGCTTTCTTCTGACTCCCGGATGATTTGGAGATTTCTTTTCATTGCGATTATTCCGCTTTCAGTGGCGAAAGACGAGGATGTATCTTATTGCGCCGCATACATATCGCATAATCACAGGTGTACATGCCAAAGGTCTACGCAGAATGTTGGCTGATGATGTAACCTGATGAAGATCTATAACACACACACATACACACACACACACACACACACACACACACACACACACACACACACACACACACATATATATATATATATATATATATATATATTTTTTAATATGTATACATATGATATATATGTATATATATAAATTTATATATTTTATATATGTATATATATATATATATATATATATATATATATATATATATATATATATATATATTAAATATACATACATATGTTAAATATATGTACGTAAATATATACAGTGTCCATATCTCCTATCATTACCTATTCTTCCTCCTTTATCGAAAAGTTTTTGTCTCTTTCTCTATGTCTCTCGCCTGTTCTTTCGTAATTGCTTGAACACTTGTAATCATTAGTAACACATCTGTCGCTGACAACAGTTACGCCCACATCTGAGGAAATCTCGCATAGACAGGGTTACAGCATAGTACTGTGCCGAAAGGAAGAGTGAAATGAACGGAACAAAAAGCCAAATTTTGACCCATCTTGGGAGGACGAAAGAAAACGAAAGAGGTCGTCAGAATTTGGCAAACGATGCCATTTCAGCAACCGCTTGCATGTAACGTACGGATCTTTCCTAGATAGTGACCCCCAAGGGTTTTTGGGGGTTGTTATCTAGGACTAATATTTCTTAGGGGTCATTATCTTTATGATATTTACAGTCTTTTGTTTATGTTTTTACGGTAAACCACAACGGGCTTGTACTGAGCACGCCTCAAAGGGTTAAAACCGTGGGGGTCACTATCTAGGAAAGACCGTAACGTACTGCTCAGGTGCATACTATCAGATAAGGCTTTCAGTGAGAGTTATTTTCCAGCTGTGCCTGTCCTCTCTAGAGCAACTGTCGATATATAGGAGGAAGTGTTATGTTTCTTGTTAAGTTCCCTGGCTTCATAGGATGATGCCAAAACCAAATCGATTGGATGGTATTTGTGGAAACTTAGGGGAAGAAATTGTATGTCATTGCTTTAAAATTGTATATATATACACAGATTTATATATATGTATATATACATATATTTATATATATATATATTTATGTATATTTATGTATGTATATATCTATATCTGTATCTATCAATATATATATGTATCTCTCTCTCTCTCTCTCTCTCTCTCTCTCTCTCATATACAGATGTAAATGTATGTATATATAGTATTACATATACAGATATATATATATATATATATATATATTTATATATATATATATATATATATATATATATATATATATATATATATATATATATATATTACACGTTGCTATCCGTGTAGACACCCCGGATTATGTATGTAATCAACGGATAGGTTTGCTTAAAAGCAAAATGGGTGTTACAGACTAAATACACACACACAAAACAAAGCCACTCCAACATCTAAAAACATAACAAACATCTCACACGTCTCGAACTCGACCTACCCGCGCAACAACTTTGCTGGGAGAAAGGGGCGTTGGGTCTGGTATGATACAGGTACCATACGCTACCGGGGTCTAAGCGATGTCAGGCAGGGCAGCCGATCGAGACTACGGTCTACCCCAAAGCCAAATCAAAAGTCCTTCAAAAGAAGGCATCGTGCTTACCCCCATGCAAAAATGGGGCACGTTAAAAAAAAGAAGATAATATATATATAATTTTCACATATATAATAAATATATATATATATATATAAAGATATATATATATATATATATATATATATATATATATATACTGTATATATATATATATATATATATATATATATATATATATATATATATATATATATATATATATATATATATATATATATATATATGT
>NC_089793.1:19872823-19920323 GCF_040412425.1 Macrobrachium rosenbergii | reverse complement strand
TTATTGCGGAATATTGGCCAGCAGTTTGAGCGTCGTCGGATATTTCGATTTCATTTCAAGGTCTGTGGAAAAGACGAAAATATTTCAAGTAAAAACAGCTGTCCAATCAAGGGAAACAGCGCATGTTTTTTTTTTAGGGATTACGTTAAGGCAGACAAGGTATAGCACGTTTTGGGTAAAGGAAAAAGGGGTTATTGAGAAACAGGATGTAAATCAGTGACGATAATAGATGCAGGGAAATCCAAAAAAGGAGGAATGGGCGTAGCAAAAACAACGTGGAAAGAAAGGTTAAAAAGTGTGAGCCAAAACATTGTAAATATGGCATAAATTAGAATAGAAAATGTGTTTTAAACCCAACTTAATGAGGCAAATGCAGGGAAGGGATTACCAGAGCGCAACAGAAACACAAGGGAAAATGTGTAACAGCTTAGTGATAAAAACTGTTAAACGAATCGCACCTTACTAAGAATAATGCCAACGATAAACAAGTCGATTAGAAAGATAGAGAAAGGTAATAAAATAGCTGAAAATGATACTAAATAGAATAAGGCTTAAAGCACAGACAGAATTATGAAGCAAGACGTAATCAGTACCACCTGACAGAATACTGAAGTACTTTACTAAGTAGGAACGTTAAAAATTGTAGTTTTTTTTCCAAGCTAACTGTAAATGTCTCCAACCAAAATCCCTGAAGATAAACGGGATTCGTGGAATGAAGACTCGTCGCAAAAATTTTCATGCATCCGGAGTTTCAAATAGAATGACTTGTTCGGATTGTCGCCGCGGTAATACAGTGTTTGCGATAATATAAAGAATTGCATTGATTTTCTGCTCCTATAATACATCGGCTAGTCAGAGGCGAGATTGAAGCTTCAAAGACGTCACACACACACATGTCACACACACATTTATCTCCCTGAACACACACACACACACACACACACACACACACACACATATATATATATATATATATATATATATATATATATATATATATATATATGTTTGTATTATGTATTAATTCTCCATTTACAAGGCTAGACAGTGACGGAAGCAATGCAAATAGAACTGAATAACTCAGACAACAGAAGTATACAGCATCTTGACAAGGAGCAGTGTACCTTGCAATTTTAAAAACTCAACAACCGAAACTGTTGAAATTATAACCTTTCCTTTATGAATGTCAGTTTTGGAGGAACCAAGTCAGCCTAAAACTGTTGAGCTCTAAGCGAAATAATGAAGTATTTAGGGTAATTTCTTTTCAAAACAAACGGAACTAATGACTGTATTTCAAATCTTTTGTGAAGCGAATGCTGCAATTTTAGGATTCATTTCTCATTACCCCTTGACCTTCAATTTCAATTTGCATCTGAAATGCGCGGGTCTTCTTTTCTATCCCCGTTGGGGGCTAGTGCCTTCAGGGCACCTTGTGCGGTGCATTGTAGGCATTACTTAAGGTTCTTTGCAGCGTGCCTTCGGCCCCTAGCTGCAACCTCTTTCTTTGCTTTTACTGTACCTCTTTCTTATTCTCTTTCTTCCATCTTACTTTCCACCCTCTCCTAATAGTTGATTCATAGTGCACCATGCGAGGTTTTCCTCCTGTTACACCTTTCAAACCTTTTACAGTCAATTTCCGTTTCAGCTCTAAATGACCTCATAGGTCCCAGTGCTTTGCCTTTGGCCTAAATTCTATATTCAGTTCAGTTCCATTCATTAAATTTCAATTTGCATCTGAAATGAGCAGGTCTTCTTTTCTAGCCTATTTGACGAAAATTTAAAACAGCTCAGGAGTTTGTGAGGTGACTCTTCACTCATTTGCTTCATCAAGCAAGAATTCATAAACGGAAAAACTGAAAACTTGCTTGCTGATCTTGAGGTATTTTTATTGGCTTATAAATAATCTTTAGTGAACGTGATAAACGAGTTTTGTTTTATTACTCCAAGTGGGAATGTCTGAAGATTTGTACTTTCTGAAACTTGAGGTTTATTGACAATACTTCACACTCAGTTTTATAGTTTGTATATGACTCACAGTAAAAGTTAGACTTTGCTGTGTGTATAATTTATACCGCTCAGGTACAGTGACAGTCGCTGTAAAAAGAAATAACTTTTGTGAATACTGTAGACATTTGTGTTTTGTGTTGGAAGGTCAGCCAAGATTACTTTTCTTGCTTATTCATTTCATATTCAGAATTTTCTTCACTTTTTCATAAATGTCTTTGTTTAATTATTTGTTTTATTCATCTCTGCTTATTTCTTACTCCTCCACTGTTTTATCTAAATTTAGGTTCTTTTTGATACTGATTTACAGTTAATGACTATTGAATTTAGTTATTTAGTTAATATAGGTCATAAATAAGGCTTAATTAACATCCTCAAAAGACAACGAAAAAGATACCTACAGAATATTTTTACCATAACACAGACAAAGGCGCAAAAAAGTAAATAAATATTCCTTTACCAAACTTTTCCTGAGGCATAAAGTGGACGAAAATATACCCTAACTGGACATCTGATTTCTGAGAACGTTGCCATACTGGAAATGTGCATCTGTCTTTTACTACAGTAATTACGAGAAATGTTTTCATTCGCGTCACGTTGTTTTCTCTCGCTAGCAAGCGTGAAGTCGAACGTTCCTCATGACATATTCAGAGCGATTTCATTTGCCTTAGTGTATGGGATTTATTTCGGAATAATTATTCAAAATATAGGCATTAAGCAGGTAACGACGAAGATCGGGAGAAAGCGTAAGCCGGTACCACTGGAATAGGAGTAGCAAGTATTAATTATTAAACAATAAAAGAGAAGGAAAAATTTGAGTGACGGAGACAATTTTTTTTTTCATTTTGTGCACTGAGAAAATGGTTTTAATAGATTTGTCGTTTTGCAAAATTATAAGTTTTCTCCGTGAATATATATGTAAATGGAAAATTTTGTTGTTATATTAAGCTGGCTTGCTGAAGCACGGGCTCTTGGTCAAACGAGCAGCCTGTGAGAAAGGGAGAAAGGTTAAGATGTTTCGTCTGAACTTTCGTATGAAATATCTAGTCACTGTTCCAAATGCTGTAAAGCTCTGACCAGCAGATCAAGGAAAAAAAAAAATGAAACTAGTTAACGTCAAAATTCTAGCACAGCTGAAGAACAAGAAACTTATCTCAGTTTTAAACAAGTTAAAAATGCACCGAAGTTTCTTCGGCTCAATCGAGTTTTCTGTACAGCTTATACTGAGGCCACCGAAAACAGATCTATCTTTCGGTGGTCTCGGTATAATGCTGCATGAGCCGCGGCCCATGAAACTCTAAGCCGGCCGTGGTGGCCTGTCTTCTAGCGTTGCCAGAAGCACGATCATGACTGACTTTAACCTAAAATAAAATAAAAAATACTGAGGCTAGAGGGCTGCAGTTTGGTATGTTTGATGATTGAGGGTGGATGATCAACATACCAATTTACAGCCCTCTAGCCTCAGTATTTTTTAAGATCTGAGGGTGGACAGATAAAGTCCGGACAGAAAAAAGTGCGAACAGAATAAAGTGCGGACGGACGAACAAAGCCGGCACAATAGTTTTCTTTAACAGAAAACTAAAAGTGGTCCCTTCTTCGCAAAGATGGACGTTTATAGAGTTTTCCACTTTATATTTCTAAATTTTTTACGCTATTCCTACTGCAAAAATTTTTTGGGGCAAACTGGTAAAAAACGCTATTTCTGGTATTTTCCCAATCTATGAGATGTATTTATTATACAACTGTTAGAGTACTCTATTTTAACATCATACCTTCAACCCTCATATAGAGTATTTAATTCTTATAGAACCTCACTAATGACCTCAAATATACTTCAGACCGAAATTTAGATGTGAAAATGAGTCAGAGTAAAAGAATCTGGTATTATCTGGTATGTTTCGAATGCTACGAAGTAAATATAAAAGAAAAAAAAATTAAATTTGGAGCACCACGTGGTCAGAATATTAGCGTAACCTGTGAGATCATTTCCAAGAACACCAGGAAGGATGTTTCGAGTTTTGTTTCAGTATTGTTAGGTATTCGTGTATTGCTGGTCCGCTGATGGAGTGGTTAGCGTCGTGGCATGCCACTCAGATGTCGCAGGTTCGCGTCTTCACCAGAGTGATGAAAAATCACTGACTCTGTATCATGATCAGTTACTGCTGCAATGTGGGGTCGGCGGTGGGAAGTTGAAACCAACATTCTTGGAAGCTTGAATTTCAAGTCATTGGCCCCTGTATGGTTGTTCCATCTACTGAAATAATAATAATAGTATTTGCATATTGATGTGGCCGTCATCGTCGAATAGTTTTCCGTATAGCGAAAAAAACAAGCAGGACACTTTTCATTGCTTTACCTGGAGCCGAGTCCTTATCCTAGACATCAGACACCAGACATTCCTACCTCTCAGACATACATTCCCTTGGAATGTCTTGAGGGGAAGCAATTCGCTCGTTGAAGAGATATATGCTAAAAATGTTTGCGTCTGTGTGAAGGGGAAATTTCAAACACTCTTGAGGCGGATTAGCAGCGGATTTAAAAAGGAATGACAGCAATGGCGTTCATCTAGCTGTGTCTTCCCGAGAAATTCAAGAATCACTACGACACTTTTCAGTGGTCAGTTTTTAAGACAATATTTAGATATTCTGGTTTTTCAAAGAAATTTATTAGAGAGCGCGTGCATAGTGAAAGGCGGTATGTATTCATTGCATATATGTATGTATGTATATACATATATTGTATATATATATGTATATGTATACACATACATACATACATACATTATATATATATGTATGTATGTATACATATGTAATAACAGTGATATTAGTTTTGGATAAAATATTGAAGTTAAAATTTTGCTCTTTGGGAACAAACTACGTGAAATTAAAACGTATCATTAGCTACACCGAACAATCTTTTCCCATCAGCTGGATATCGTTACCTTAAAACTTCCTACCATCAAATACTGATCGAGGCGGGGAAACCATGGAACCATTTAAACAAGCAAAATTATTAAGTATTTCCTACGTACTCGTATTACTCTGTTATTCTCCCCTCAGTACTCCCCCTTATCTATTTTTCTTTCTTATACACTTACAGATACAACCTGTCTCCATTCATTTCTTAAATATCTGGCGCTACTCCTCGTTCCTCTCCTCTGCTGAACTGCCTTTCATCAATCCTAGCCAGGGGTTAACTCCCCAATTCGTCTTTTTTGTATCTTCCACTAAAAATGTCCTACTTCTTTTGCCCGAAAGGTTGATACTGTGTCTATGCAAACGTGAAGGCAACTGCAACATAACTCCTGACTTTGAATGTCCAAATTCTGAAGCAATTTACTTCTACAATTGCAATTTTCTTGGCGTTCGTCTACGTTTTTATAGAGCTCATAACTAGCACTCATTTGTTCAAATTCCTTCTCTTTGTTCTCTCTCTCTCTCTCTCTCTCTCTCTCTCTCTCTCTCTCTCTCTCTCTCTCTCTGGTATCTGATATCTTATAAGTCAATGGACGTTGTATGTGTTTCTAAAATATGACATGTAGAATAACCATTGTAAAGTGGAAATAAAGTTTTTGATTTGATTTAATTTGATTTGACTCTCACAGTTTGGCTCCAGTTAACAGCAGAGCAGTTTCTACTCTCTCTCTCTCTCTCTCTCTCTCTCTCTCTCTCTCTCTCTCTCTCTCTCTCTCTCTCTCTCTCTCTCTCTCTCTCTCACACAATTTGGCTCCATTTAACAAAAGAGCAGTTTCTAATCTTATTGCTCAGTAGTTAGGAATATTATCTGGATAATTCCTCGATTTCAGATCATTTTTACTGATTTTTTATTCTATCTCCCGTCTATGTATACAGCTTGCCCTACCTGATTAGTCACGGTCAGTTAATTGGTTAGTCAACTGCTATACTGATTAGCAGCAGCCAAAGCTTGGAAGACAGAAAATTATGCTAGAGGTAACACATGTGATTGAAAAATCTAACACAACAACTACAGCAACAGCAATACTAGTAATAATTAGCGTTTTACCATAACCACTAGCGGATCCACAAAAATTGCAGGGGCCCACTAATTTTCATATTATACATATATATGTGCGTGCGTATATACAGTATACACACACACATATATATATTATATATTGTATATTATTTCTTTAATCGATTTTATTTTTTTCCCATTTTTATATTTCTTGTTATGTTATTATATAAATCTTCAATATTATTATTTTATAATTTTTTTTCATGGGAGAGCATTTTTAACTATTGATTTCACAGTTAAGTGTTATAATATATGCATAGTGTAAATATATATTTCTAAAATATATATATATAATATATATATATACATTATATATATATATATATATATTATTTTATAATTTTTTCATAAAACACTATTTAAACTTGAAACCACCATATATTTCGACTTGTTTCTGTGCCCCTGTTCACTGGTAGAATATGGACCCAGTCCCCTTAGGCCCCGATGTTTTTGCTGGCGTTTCTTAAGAGGATTGACCAAATTCTCTAGTGGTTTTTGGCCTCATTAGCTCCCGTTTGGCGATGGATGAGTCGCGTTTCTTGCATCCCAATGTCCTCCTGACAGGTTCATATTGTTGGTTTGATTGATGCAGATTCCAGCATGCTAGCTACATCATAACTAACAGAACATTATAGGAAATACAGGCATGTCATTAACTGGAGGCGAGTTGGTTTTCGGGAAATCCAAAGTGGTGTAAGCTATCTCAATCAACCAACAATAAATATATATTAGAAATATATATGGACATTTTGTAAATATATCCATTTAAAATAAGAAACGCCGCCTATATATATAATATTCTACCGGTGAACAGGGCACAGAAACAAGTATATACAAATTATGGGCCTTCTTATTTTCATATTACACTATATTACAGGAAAGACATTCATTCATATATATATATATATATATATATATATATATATATATATATATATATATATATATTATATATTACACTTACACCACTGTGGATTTCTTCATCGTCATAGTGACTCATGGTAATATGAGATTTGTATGGATTATTGCCATTATTATTATAACTCATTTTAACGCCCGCTTTAAATATTCAAAGAATTACAGTTCATGCTAAAAAGGATCAATATATCTCGCTCTTGCTGTCGGTGAAACTTCCAGTTATACGGACAAAATGCTACCATCAATGCAACGAGATTGGAAAGTTGAATCGTAAATCAATTTCATCCGGCTAGCTTTTATTTAATTTAATTTCATTATTGCAATTGCGGCAGACGTTGATGTAAAGTTGCGAAATAACTTTGAGAGTATACTGCCGGTAGCTCGAACGATTACCTAACATGAACACCAACAGAGGGAAAGGGAATAATTTATTGAATGGATTATGAGACATTATTATATTCTTAGAGGTATAAAATACGAGGCATTATTATACTCTTACAGGTATGGATTATGAAGACTTGAAAGTCTTTCAGATGTATACATTATAAAACTGATAATAAATAACTGACAGGACCCCCGTGTTCCATGCAAAATCGCCTGTGCGATAACTTCAGCACACATACACACACGTACGTACACACACACACACACACACACACACACACACGAAAAGTTTACCTTATCACGGAACTAAGACTTGTCAGGTATTTGAAGGTAACTATCGTAAGACTAAGAACGAAACAAAAATATTACAGAAATCAAAATGTAAACACGTTCACATGCAGGGAAGAGCTTAATTTGCAAAAGTTATCCGCAAGTTCTATTTAAAAGGATTGGGTACAGTCACTCTACAACTCGAAGATCCATTAAAGCAAGGTAACGGCTAGAATTTGTCTCGGCAGGTACCTTGCCAAAAAAAAAAGATGGCCGATCGAGCCAGTTGTGTCTCTTTGTGTCACGTTCTAACTCACAACCTTCCAACATTTTTCCGTCCACCCAGTGATGATACAACACGCAGATACGAACGAAGCGTACGATCACTAGTATAGCAAAGAGTGCGCGCGCACCCCTGCGCTCCTATTCTCCCTTTTTTGTATTTAACGAAGGGAGTACTCCCGCAGATACATATCTTTTAATTATGTTTGTCTCTGTTTCCCCCCAAGACTTCGGAATTAAATGCAAGAGTTTGTGTTGGAAACGGAATCCAGGAGGCAGCCAGCAAAAAAGGTATAATAAGGGTCTCTACCGAAGACAGTTAAACAAAGAGTCCAGTTTAGTAAGTCATCATTTTCGCCCTCAACGCAAACCTCACCAGAAATAGCAATAACAAATTCCCCCAACCACCCTCGCCTCGATAGCGCCAGAATATGCACGGGCTTATGATGCTTTGGTTTTTCGTATTTTTATCCTTGTCTGGGAATCAAACGGCCTTTCAAATCAACTGGGGACTTATGGGCATTTCTTAAAGCTTCCATTATTCGCAACCATTGATTAATGTAAAACATTTGGAAAATTGGACATCACTTGAGACTTTCATTCATCGGCTTTGACACAAAACGTGTAGAGATTCTGTACGATAAAATGTAAAGAATCCTTATTCCCTTAATTTTTGCATACACGTTTATTACTAATCTGCAAAGATTCAGCAAGGGAATAAGCTGTATTTTTGGGATAAACTTTTCCCCCCTCTTAAAACCCCAAAACTCTGATTAAAATAGAGACAAAAAAAAAAGGCACAAGAAAAGAAAAATGACCGTTTAACATCCAAGACAGAAGAAAAGGAGGGAGACCAAATCTAATTACCCCAAAGCTTGTTTGTGCGCAATCATCGCGAAATGAATTATAAGCACAGATGTTTCGGCTCTTTCCTCCTTACCCCGTCCTCTCACTCTTCCTCGAGGAGGACCTCGCTGCTCAAAGAGGAGCTCTCTCTCTCTCTCTCTCTCTCCGAAAAATGACGATCATATGACTGACACCAACAATCCCCCTCGAGATCAAGAGAAGAAATCTACACAGCTCCGTGATTTAATTAAGTCTGGGGGCTTCTCCTCTTTCTTCATAATTTATGTATATATATGTATATATATATATATATATATATATATATATATATATATATGCATATATATGCATATGCATATATACATGATATATACACATATGTATATATTTATGTATATAAATAATATATATATATATATATATTTATATATATATATATATATATATATATATATATATATATATATATATGTGTGTGTGTGTGTGTGTGTGTGTGTGTGTGTGTGTGTGTGTGTGTGTGTGTAGATATAGATATAAACTTTGTCACATATGCCGGCTTGACATTTTGTTTCAATCACATTACTTTTGGAATAACCTTTACCCAAGGGATATCATGACTGTAAGTTGCTTATGCCCGGGTGGGGATTCGAACCTGGGCCCATACACAACACACACACACACACACACAGACACAAACATACAACTGTTTAGAATTTAACCTTGGTCTCGAGTAGTCTCTATTCTTACGTCCTCCTCAAACAGAAGCCACCGTAAAGTCTGCAGAAACAAGAACGAAAAGGACAGAAAGAAGAAAGAAAGAGAAAGAGAACAGGAAAAGGGCAATAATAATCCTGGAGAAATTCCCTCGCGGAAAATAAACCAGGAGAAGAGGAGTCAAGTGAATGACGGCTTCCTTTGCCTACACCTCATTGGTTTTCATCTTCTGTGTTTGCGTACCCACGCACGCGCTCAGATTACAGATCCATGACGTGTCCGTGACGTCAGTTTCCGCCTCGAGCAGTGCTAGTGGGCGAGGTAGCCGTGACATCATCCATGACATCATCCATGCCATAATAGAAACAATGACATCACCAACGTAGAGGAGCCTTACTGGTACGAAGGAGGCGCTGCTAATGCGTGCTGAGGCACGATGTGTTGACGAGCCAATCTTCGCCTCAATTTTCTCAGAAGGCGAGAGTCACGAAAACACTTTAATACAACGCGATATCTTCTTCCTGTTTGCATGAACAAGCATTTAGGTGCTGGGTAGAGCTTCGCACAGATGCCAGACACCGGCATAGAGCTGTTTCTTATCAAAACATTGGCAGGGCTCCTTCTGTTTCAAGGTCACTGTCAGATCAAAGGGAGGGTTGATGCTATATCACATTGGTGGATGGAATTTCCTGGTCGCCATAAAACTCAATGTGGAATATTTAACCTCGTTGTCAGTTGTGGAAGTACATTTAAAATGAACAGAAATAAAAACCTTTGGGGCTTACAGAAATTAAGAAGAGCTGGTATATATATATATATATATATATATATATATATATATATATATATATATACATACACAATGTATATATGTATTTATATACATACATATATATACACACACATATATATACAGTATATATATATATGTGTGTGTGTGTGTGTGTGTGTGTGTGTGTGTGTGTGTGTAAAACCAGAGAAGCTGGACGGTACTGTTACTGATTCTTATCCTCTGATCATGGAAGATATCCTTCATAATAATATAATTAGTAGATGTAATATGATTCCATTGTCAATGGCAAACTGGAAAGAGCATGATGAATGCGGTTATCTCTTTATCTGTTATTAACAGAAACGCAATACCCAAAGCATATGGTGAGTATTATTTATAAGATTTTGATATCAATTATATACGGTATCGGATCTGGAAGTGATTATAGTTGGTGTACGAATTAAGTCACAGATTAATGGATCAGGTAGGCTGACCCATTCAAATAAAATACACTTCTATATATACATATACCAGCATACATACACCCACACACACAGACTCACACACACGCACATATATCTATATATATGTGTATATATATACATGCGCACATACAGTCACACACATAATAATGTATATATATATATATATATATATATATATATATATATATATATATATATATATATATATATATATATAGTATAGTAGTATAAATATGTTACACCTTAGCTGAAAATGTTGTGTTGATGTTAACGAAAAAGAAAGGAAGGTTGGTATTTGTACTGACCATGATAAAAAAAAATCATTGTCTCAGAACCTGACTTACACCCCTGACTCTCTCATGTTGCAGGAGATGCTTTAGTAAAGTAAATGTCTTATCCATTTCACTTTTACTTTATTTATGTGATTTTTTAAAAATTAGCTAGAGCAGTTAGCGTCTAAAAATATGAATCTATACAGTCATGTATTTACGAGTATCTATACATTCGTGTATGTATTTATGCATATTTACTTTGGGATGATCTTGTCATATACTCTCAACTATGGCTATAACTCATAATAGATTCGTAGGCAAGCACATGCAGGGAGTATACATCCAATCAATATAGTGTAAGTCTTATGAAAGCTAAGCAAAGATGAAGAGACGGTTACGAGTATTTTCATATTCCAATGCCAATGACCTTCCTCTGAACATCCCCGTGCGATCAGTTGTTATCTTTACCACACAATTGGCAAATTCACTTTTATTTTGCTCTTCTGCGTCTGGCATTCAACGCGAGTCACGTTTTCCGATTTACGAGACGAGTAGTGCATGTGTTGCTAAGTTCGGAAAGGTTAAATGTCTATATTTGTACCCAGCTTAGATCAAAACATTTTATGAGAATTATTCTTGACGACGAGTGAATTTCCAGTTTTAACTCTGTAATTTCATACGAGGATTCGTAGGTCAGGGAGTTAAAGTGCTTCTCTAACAAACATTAAATTCCGGAGCAAACTTTAATTAGGTTTCTTTGAGTGAGCTTTCGTTACATCAGTCGCTGAATACATAGATCAGTCCATTACCGATCTCTTCTCTTCTGTGGCACTGAGGGGGTTCTCAGGCATGACGGTCTGTATACACTGGTTCTTCTTGTCTTCTTGTTCCTGCTATTAAGGCACTAATAGGGGCCAACTCATTAGCCATAAATGGTTGTATGTATGTAGACGAAGATCCTCTCTTCTGATAGAATTCGTTTTGAACGAAGATTAGACTAATTTGTGCATTTTTTTAGGAAAACAGCCAAGGATCAAGAAGCTTCAATAGGATATCAGTTTTTTAACAAACAAGCAAAAAATTCGCCGAAGTTTCTTTGGCGCAATCGAGTTTTCTGTACAGCGTATAATGCTGTGTGAAACTCTCAGCCACGCCCCATGGAACTCTCAGCCGCGGCCCATGAAACTTTCAGCCTCCACGGCCCGGTGGTGGCCTGTCTTATACGGTTTCCAGACTCACGGCCATGGCTGACTTTAACCTTAAATAAAATAAAAACTAATGAGGCTAGAGGGCTGCAATTTGGTATGTTTGATGATTGGAGGGCGGATGATCAACATACCAATTTGCAGCCCTCTAGCCTCAGTATCTTTTAAGATCTGAGGGCGGACGGACAGACAAATAGCCATCTCAATAATTTTTTTTTACAGAAAACAAAAAAACTATAGAGTGAAGATGCTTCAAAAGTAACATAAACCTTTGATAACTTTACTGTTCTATATTTGTCTCCCAAGTAACTACTTGGGAGACAATTGTAGAACGGTAAAGGTATGTAAGGCTAATGTCACTCTTTATGTGATCTGCAGTATCTCACCTCATCCCACTTTCAGTTGCTGATATTTCTTTATTCTGCTTTTGGTCTAAAATCTACAGAGAGAACTTTATTTTCTCATCAGTTGCCATTTCTTTCAAGTTTTCATTAGTAACTAGAACATAAACTATAATGCTGGTTTGGTTCATCTATTTTATTATATCTCCAGCACGTCTTGTTGAAAAATATGTTAGCATAGTTTAAAATGAGCAGTGAATACTCTGCACTTGGTGCGCAATACATTTTTACTCTATTATCCTGTTTCATCTAATTCACAGCTGTCGCAATTTCTGTACTTCGTTAATCTTCCCCTTTTTGTGTTTTAATTCTCTCACACTGTATATTTTGCGTGCATTTATGTTAAAAATAATTCTTCTGCCTTCGTTGGGTTCTGTTAAACAAAAAAAAATTTTTTTAATTTAAGCCATCCTCAATTTTAAATCAGCTTAAAGATTGGGCTTAGTAAAAATGTATTTGATTATTCTTCCTCTTATAAATTAAGTCAATGTTTCTCGCGTCTTCTCACAAGCCTTACTACTTATTGTGGTCCCTGATGACAATTATTACAGTCCTTCAGTAAATCTTGCTTTTAAGTTAAACAAACAAGCGTTGTAGGCAACACTCAACTCATTAAAGGTCAAGTTAAATGAATGGAGCTTTACTCTCTCTCTCTCTCTCTCTCTCTCTCTCTCTCTCTCTCTCTCTCTCTCTCTCTCTCTCTCAAGTACGTGTTGTGAAAGAAACTGAAAATGGCAAACTCACTCTCGGGTATACGTCTAGACAAAAGGGCATTGATAACCGAAATGTCTTTTGAGTCGAAATCACGAATACAGTCGTAGTGTCTCTTCAGCCATTCATATTTAACGACTGTCGTATGTGAACATGAGTTTTCATCCGAAAGATCACATTGCATAAAATGTAATTGCTGTCCCATCAAGCGCCTTGCCTTTTGCAATGATTAATTTTAAGGATATCCCGAGTTTAAGGTCTTTGCAGAAGTGGATTACTTTAGGACAAACCCTAGATGAAGGTATAAAGGAGAGGAAGTGAGAATGGTAGGAAAAGGGAATTTATTTATTTATTTATTTTTTGTTTGTTCATTTGCTGGCCGAAAAATGCCGTTAACGATAACATATGGCATATACACATAATTCGGACCAAAAATAACTCTAAACCGTAGGTAGGTACGTATGCGTACTCATTCATTCACTTAGTATTCATATAGGTCTTACATCATCCATTTATCAAGAATAACGCGATACACTCCTTAATACACCTACACGCACTTTTCTTATTGTTGTATATCTCCTCCTTTATCAGTGTGAGTCTTCACTTCCTCTCATTACCCTCTCTTCCGCCCACCTTTTTATTATGCCGTTTCTCTTCAATACTTGTTGTTCATTTAGTGCTGATAATGTACTTAATGGGGTTCACAGAGAAGTTTTGCACATTAGAGTAATGATTAGGCTTGCATACGAGTATAGCTAGTTTTATATATATATATATATTATCAATGTTTGTATAAATGAAAAACTTCTACACACACACATACACTACACACACACACACACACACACACACACAACACACATATATATATATATATATATATATATATATATATATATATATATATATATATAATTTTTATCACTTTACTGTGACATTTTTATATTCGCAGTCATTAAGCTACAATTGTCGTTTCATATCGAATTCGTTTTACCTCAGGAATGATACCGAAGGAGAACTATAACCGGTAAGTAGCAGCCCCTGATGGATTCCAACCACCGATAGTAACTACCTCGGGCTGTCTATCACTTATCAGTTATAATCTCCCTTTGGTATCATTTCCGAGGTAGAGCGAAGTGGATATTAGACGGCATTAGTAGTCTAACGGCTGTGAGCACACACACACACATGTATATATGTTGATACATATATACATGTATATATATTATATATATATGATATATATATATATATATATATATATATATATATATATATATATATATATATATATATATATGAATAAATCAAATATATAATATATGCATATAATATATATATATGTATATATATATAATATATATATTTATATATATTGATATAAATATGTATATAGATAGGTACATACATACATACATACCTTTGGACATACACATATGCTATACGATGTTCCCTTTGACCAGGCAGTTCTAGGTGCGTCCCTTCAAATTCTTGGTTAGTACTTGCTTCTTAAGATTTTTAACCCGTTTGGATTCCCCTATCCTCGGCCCAAACTCACTTCAGTCAAATAACTACTAGATATCCAAATTCACATAGTATATTCAGCAAATGTAAACTGTATTAAAGAGGACATTATAATAATGAATGGCCAGAACATTATTCAGGACTGCTGAAACGGTGCATTGTACCGTTTTGATGGATAAAAGTGAGACTAATAAAGAAAGGATTAACATAGAAAGTGTAATGCTTGTTTGGACGCCGAATAAGGCATCTGGATCAGGTTTTTGTTATGGAACAGGGGCCTTGAAATTAAATAGCAACGGGAGCTGTTAATGGGTTTGCATGGAAATAGAGAAAGCCTGTGAAAAAAAAAGATTGGTAGAGATGAAGAGCAGTATGGTGGCATGGAACTGACAAAAGCATCTAGACCAAGTCTTTTATGGAACAGGGGCCTTGAAATTAGAAAGTAACGGAAGCTGCTATAGCTGATTTGCAGGGAACTGTAGAAAGCTAATGAAAACAAACTGATAGATTTGGAAGAGTAGTGTGATAGTATGGAATTGGCAGCAGCATCTAGACCAAGTTTTTGTCATGGTACAGTTGCTCTGAAGTTTGAGAGCAACGGAAGCTGTTGGTGCATTTGCATGGAACTGGAAAAAGCTTATGAACAATAAATTGATGGTCTTAGGTGAATAGTGCGCCTAGACCAAGTTTCTGTTACGGACAGTGGCCTTGAAATTTGAGCATAAACTAAGTTGTTAGTGAGTTTGCATGGACCTAGAGAAAGCTTATAAAAAATAAATTGATAGACTTCGAAGAGTAGTGTAGTGGTATGGAACTGACTAAAGCGTCTAGAACAAGTTTTTGTTATAGAACAATGGCCTTGAAATATGCTGGTAACGGAAGCTGTCAATGGATTAGCACGGAACTTGAGAAAGCTTATAAAAAACAAATTGATAGACTTGGAGTAGTGTGGTGGTATGGAACTAACTACAGCATCTAGACCAAGTTTTTGTTATAGAGCATCCAGACTAAGTTTTTGTTATAGAACAATGGCCTTGAAATATGATGGTAACGGGAGCAGTTTGTGGATTAGCACGGAACTAGAGAGAGCTTATGAAAAACAAAATGATAGATTTAGAATAGTATTGTGGTGATATGGAACTAACTACAGCATCAAGACCAAGTTTTTGTTATAGAGCATGTAGTTAGTACTAAGTTTTTGTTATAGAACAATGGCCTTGAAATATGATGGTAACGGAAGCAGTTTGTAGACTAGCACGGAACTAGGGAGAGTTTATGGAGAACAAAATGGATAGACTTGGAAGAGAAGTGTGGTGTTACGGAACTGACAAACAAATCCAAGCGTTCATCGAAATCCATCCGCATACCATCACGCTAAGACGAACCCTTATGAATCAGCACGTTACTGAGAGAATCTTCAGTCATATTCTATTTCTTTTTGCATCCTCATATCTCACAGATTACTAACGCTCACCCATTCAAGAAAGGGAGAGACACGCCCGCGTTCTCAGTCACTTCATCACGAGGCGATATATTGGCATTTGAAATGCACCATTGGTGATTCATTGCCATAACACTTGCACCTGTTGGCCGAGATGTGCTTATTTGAAATTAATTGCCTGATCGTTGGGCTATACCTGAACGTACAATAATAATAATAATAATTATAATAATAATAATGATGATGATGATGATGATAATTATTATTATTATTATGATGATTATTATTATTATTATTATTATTATTATTATTATTATTATTATTATTATTATTAGAATTTTAGTGTAAGAAAATTAGGAAGTTTTAATGATGAGTGTTGACGTTCCGTCAAAATAGAGGACAAAGGTAACGATCGAGAACAAAAACAAAAGCAACACCAATGATAATGATAATGGAACGGGATGAAAATAGCTTCAAATCATTTGATATATTTCATATTTCATTTACAGATCCTATTTTCATACACGAGGATAACCTCACCAGTAGGAAAAATTTCATGTATGTTTATTGACTGCCAGAATTATTTTCTACAGAATAGAATGAACGAAATAACTTAAGGAAATTACCGAGGGAAAGTAATGGGAAAAAATTTTTATTTGCTTTAACTAATTACTCATAACTATGAATTTCTGTTTCATATAATTTTGTATGATAAATAAACCAAACTTAACACAACAAGAGCATTCGGCATAGTGCATACCTTCGCCAGTCCTTGTTTACACAGTCTAACTGTTAAGTTTGACTCTGACCTTTGATCTTTTTATTTTTGCGAGAACAAAGTTCTTGCGCTAATTAGTAGGTAAAAGGGTCCAGGGCCACAGGAGTTCGTCCTGAGTTTGATGGAAGAGGTATAAGTGAAAGAATGGTATGGGTAAATGTGATCCAATAAAGTGCAGGAGGAGAGAGACAGAGAGTATGGGGCAGACCCATGCGATGATGGAGAATAATTGTTTCATTGTTTTTCCTGCATTTAAAGCTGAGAATTCTTCGACAACCCCTACATTTTATAATGGATGAGAAGATTTCCACGGTGTCAAATTGTCTCATTTTCACTGATATCCGCTGAAAGTCATCCCCTAACAAGGTAGGGGAGAGATCATCCAGTGAATGTTTTTGACAAATTTCATAAAAATCCGTCCGTCATTCTTGAGACATTTTCCATCACGCACAAAGCCAGAACACACGTACCAACGCAGATCTGAGTGAAAACAAAGCTTTCTCCCAACTTCATAGGCGAAGGTGACATTAAACAACGGCAAAGACTTATTCCATTTAAATTCCCGTCAATATATATATATATATATATATATATATATATATATATATATATATATATATAATATATATATATATATATATATATATAACAAAACAAGAGAATAAAATACACTTTTTACCTAAATTACTGGTTTGAGTTCAATAGTGTATAAACATTACCCCTTCCTTGGTCTTGGCGACATTCCTTTGTGCTGAAGCCCCGAGCCAACGATATGATCAAGGTCACCGTGAACACCAGATTGAACAGTTTTTACCCCAGATGAATTGACGGTCAAGGCTGACATTAAGACAAAAATATGAGTAGTGTCAGAGTAAAGGTCAGGAAATGATCGAGTGAATTAGAAAAAGGTCAAACCAATATATGTTTTTTTTTTTTTTTAACCGTCGCATCTTGATTTGATGGGTAAATAGTGCGTAGTACTAGAAAATCTGCCTAGACTTATACCAAGTTCATTTTAGTGAAATCGTACTCTTCATATAACTGGCACGTCCTTTGCTCGGCGTATCTTTACAGTTAAAGAGGAATTCCTCATTTCGGCTAGAAATAGCAGTATAAATCAGTCAGTCAGTCATGATGATGATGATGATGAAATAATGCAGATTTTCACTTTCATACAGCATTTTCCTTTCAGCTAATTTACTAAAGTTATTTAAACAAAAAACAGTTGACAGTCTTACAAACTATTTCTTTTAGCAAGTCGACATTCATGACATCATACAAACGTGCATATCAATGCGAACGCAGCCACAGTGCAGACATAGATATGCTTGGTACTTTGTGCAGATGCGCCCAAAGTATCGTATACCTTAGTGATGGGCGTAACAGATGGTTGGGGTCATAGGAGGGACAAGGACCACCACCTCTTCCCCACCCCCATCCTTACATCTCCCTACAACCTTTGTTTTTTTTTTTTTTTTATAGTGGAAGAAGAAAAATGCTTGTGTCGACTTTCGGGACGAATAGGCACATTGGTCCTAGACAAATTTTTTATTTTCTGAAACGAGTCCTGTTAATATTCCTTTCAGGATTTTCTTTATTTCCTTTGTGAGGCTTGGCAATTCCGTCCTCGCGTGCCATTTGCCAAATAGCGCACCTACACATCCGGTAGCATAACGGAAGACTTTCAAGAAAGCCACTAATGACGGAATGTGTACGATGAGCAAAAGCCGCCATAAATTATGATGGCAACACCGACCACGTCATCAACTTTCTTAGCCAATGGGGCGTTTTCCCATGCGATATTCTATGCCCCACTGTGGGTATGACGTGATCGTTGAGGCATTACTCAAGATGAATGATTTGTAAGCTTCTCTGAAGTAGCTCCTAGGACATTTTGAATGAAGTAATGCGCTGAGAATAGATGATAAAGCAGGCAGTTAATGGCATGTGATCAACTCATGCAGCGCGTGCGTCTGCATCTTCATTTCGTTTTAATGCAGTTCATCGAAAAGTTTTCAGTCACGCTATTGACAGAAACTGGGTGAAGATGGGAAGGGTCGGTGACTGGGGAGGGGACGATAAGAAGTTGGGGGAGTTGAGGAAAGGAGGGAATGAATCGATGATGTCATGGATTCGTCACCGCCTCGTCACAACTATGAGATCACGGGTAGGATAAAAGTGTGATGTCATGAACGCGTAAAGATGAGCGAGACACTCTACTCGGGAAGGCTGAGGGCATGGCTGTGCACGATGTTGTCTACCGACAGACGACAAAAAAATGAAAAGTAGATGATTTTAGTTGAAAACTCCAAAACCGACGCTTGTTTTTGTTACACACAGATAGTCTACTAAACTCTGACCTCCAAAAACAAATACTTAATCAAAATATCCTGTGTAAACAAAGAAAAAAGTAACGAAACCATAAGCGTTATCCTACACAAAACATTGCATCTATCGTACCTCAGGCAAGTCACGATAAAACAAACAAAGCTCGGTTTTAGACTTAGTACCAAGAACTCTTCGCTATGGAAGGAATGCAAAGCAACCTTTCCTTCGATCTAGTATTTCTCGTCGGCGAATGTTTGTTAATTTTATTTCTTTATTTATGTTTTGGTGGGAGGTCCTGTTAAATCCTTGATAGGTTATGATCGTGCATGATTCACCAAAATGGTAGACATAACCTTTGCTTGCCTGAATCATTGAAATAAATAGCTGTTTACATTCATATTCAGATTTCTAGCACCTTCTTGTGACTGGAGAAAGAGAGAGAGAGAGAGAGAGAGAGAGAGACTGCAAAGCGGTATTTAACGCCATTATTAAGAAAAAAAGTTTTGTAACAATCGTTATTCTTCATGTTATGTGTACGATAATTTCATTTACGGGTTATCAGTAACCTCTATGATAACATGACAATAAGCTCACAGTGATATGACCCACTTTAGTATCATACAGTTAAGGCTATTGTATTAAATTTCTCTCATGCATGCCGATATTGATCACCATTTTTTTCCAAAGATTAAATAAAATGCGATCTGAATCGCTTGCAGTGGTTAAATTTCAATATAAATGGGCAAAGGCATTAGTCTAAAAAATATGTACCGTTTATCTTGCGTGAAAATAAGCAAATGAGATTGGTGGCTTGTCAAATTAATGGGCCAAAATGATAATAACCTGCACTAAAACGGCTGTTTCTCTCGGAATGACACTTATAAAAAAAACTGCATAATTATGCATGTGCCAAATAAGTAATTTTTTTTTTTATATTTCACAGTTTCTGGTGACGGCAACCGCAGGTTTCATATCTCTATATTACATGTCACTATGCATAAATATATTCAATGCATAATTGTCGATGTTTTTGAGCATGAATGCCATATAAACAGTGTATCTGAAGAAATTCATATGTATTGTGTTTCACTCCTGAAATCTAAATAATTAGAAAGAGTTACAATATCCTGCAGCTTAAAAAGTAAGCGAGTAAACAGATAATTAGTAAATAAATAAATAATCTATTTAAATAATAAAATGACACACCCAGTTTAAAGAAGACGTGTGCCCAGCAATTCATAAAGAAAATTTATGTCAAGTGGCTACAGAAAACTCATGGTGAACTCATGATACAGCTCACGATAAACTGGTACTAGGTAATATCTTCAGAGCAATTTGATGTTTTCATGATCAAATTTCAGCTTGTCTTGCAGGCTGCAGACAGGAGAGAGTCTGTCTGTGCATAAATCAGTGGTTCTTCATCTCTGAATTGAGAGGTCGTTATGATTTTGTGAATTATTATTATTATTATTATTATTATTATTATTATTATTATTATTATTATTATTATTATTATTATTATTATTATTATTATTATTATTATTATTATTATTATTATTAAAAGAACTGCCGTTTCAGCGGCATTTAGCTTGTAGGGAGTCTTCTCTATTCTTTTTATAATCTTTTTCTCTGCAGGTAGGTGGCATAATAAATTTCCAAAGGACATCGAAAGACATTATACCACCTACCTGCAGACGAGAAGAATATAATTAGAAGAATAGAGAAAACTATCTAAAAGCTAAATGCCGTTGAAACAGAAGTTAATGTTATTATTATTATTATTATTATTATTATTATTATTATTATTATTATTATTATTATTATTATTATTATTATTATTATTATTGTCTTGGATTTCGCCACCAAGTTCATTTTTTTCTGCATAAGTAATTTCGTAACATCACTACAATTTATGGTTCTTGAAAGTTTTCGAGGACATACAAAAAACAGGATACATTTCTGTTTTAAGGTAATGTTGTGAAGGTATGTTAGTGCCTGAAAAATATTCTTAACCATTTTAAGAAAGTATATGTTCGCACTATTAACTGAACAATCTGTCTGAAAACGTAAATCGTAGAAGCACTGTCATTATCGTACATTCTAGAAGACAAGATTCATTGACTATGTAAATAGTATTTATAACTTGATTGTTTGCATATCTAAGCACAGTAATTGGGCAGTCAACTGGGAATATATTTCTCACCACGATTATGGTATTGCGTAAAATTTACAATAAATAGTGTTGAGTAGCCTAGGAGGCAGGCCATGTTTATCCTGGCTGAAATTGTCATGCTGGCACTCCAAGAACTGCTGCACAAATTCATAAGGAATTGTAGTTTGTTCTTTAAAAAAATGCATAGTTTAGACATCAGAAAGTGGTTTTTATATTTACAACTGTACTTTTGCTGTTCTCGGAAGTTTAGGAGTTGCAAAAACAAAAGGTATAAAAAATAGTAGCTAATTTTTAGGTAGAATATGAATATGCCCTTACCAAACAATTTAACAAAAGAAAATGTCATGGCTGTATTAAATTGATGGAATGAATGCTAAGACCCTAATGAGAGCTGTTTAGAGGAAAAGTATAAAACTTTGACAATTAGTGTCTTATTTGCCCATTTTAAAAATGAATAATACTCTCATCAGCAGTCCATCTGAAGTTGCAGAGAAGCCAAGCCAGCATTTTTCAAGCGTCTCGGGTTCAAAACATTATTTTCTGAATTTAATAGGTTTTGTGACCTGATTGCCTTGGATTTCGGTTCTAATGGCAGGGGGAAGATAAAATATAAAAAAAATTAGAATATTAAAAAGCATCTTCCAGGAAAATCTGAGATATGAGAACAAGATTGTTTTATTGCAATTGTTGAGACCTATATATGAACTTTTACTTTTTCCACAAGCCATTCTTTTGAAGCTTCTGTAACAACTATCATAGCTGGGCAAACAGTACTTGTGGTATTTCGCATCAGTAATTAGATCACCACCCCAGCATTCCTAACAAGTGAGGTTGTGTACTGCATCTCTGTTGCCATATAATTTATACCGTCATTTAAGGACAGTCATGTAATCGCAGTGCTTGTTTGCCTCTCGGGCAAAAGTTATCATCAGTATTATTTACGTCATTTCTCTCCTACTCATATTTATTTTTGTGGCTATTCTGGTTTGGACTGCAAATTTGAGACATGGTTTATGCTGTCTTGCTTGTTAGCCGTCAACTCGTGTCCACACGGTTGTTCCCAAAATACACTAAACCAGAATGACACCATTCTTGCTGAGTGCATGAAGACTGTCGAGAATGATTTAAATGAGTATATATCCTCGTATAATGTCGGATGGACATTTCAGTGGCCCTTCTTTTTTACTGCCACATATCACATATCTGTACTTGCTTAGTTTCGAGTCTTCAAAACTCAAACTGCTTAAACTTACGTTCATTTTGAAGATAAAAATGTAAGTGTTAGAAAAATATTTGACATTCAGTTTTATTAAAAAATGTGAACAAGAATTATATGCAATATTTCGGGTATTAAATCATTTTAAGAGATCCACTCCAATCCCCCGGGAACACCTTTAGGTGAATCATTATTTATACCATAATTTGTCATTAATAATTTTCATGCTTTGAACCGACGTGTCACTAACTTAACAAAGAGGTGCCTTAGGCAATTAACATTATGCGTCTTCCCTGCGGCTCGACTTTTGTGCATAGTCATTCATTCAATACATTGTACTCATATTTCTGTGCTTGCAGAATGAAAGAATGTCTACCCCACTTTGTAAACAAGTTACTAGATCTGTTTTTCTTTCGTAATTATCAAGTGTAATAGTCAAAGGCTGTCCAGCTCACTCTTTCATCATTATTAAGCACCAGGTTGTATAATAATAATAATAATAATAATAATAATAATAATAATAATAATAATAATAATAATAATAATAGGCAGAAGAAAGAATACAAGATTGTAGCTGAATAGGTATTTCGAGCACAACAAAGAATTGGGCTGAGAACAAAATTCGTAGGGTCGATCAGGGCAGAGAAACAGAAGGTGATGTAAGTAGTCAGAATATTTCGAAAAGCGATTCTTTTCCAAGAATTATCTTAATGTGTTTAAACATCAAGAAGTTTTGTACTGGCAGGAACGTAAAACTTACAATGATAGTACGTAAATTTAGATGAAAAATGTAATAATTTTAACGAGGAATATACACAGATTATTTACTTCCATTAAACCCCTGGAGACAACGCTTCCTAACAGATACCGAGACTCGAAATTATCTGTTACGACTCAGGAGAAATTAGGTAGTATTGTTGGGCATTTGGGTATGCAGAGAGAGAGAGAGAGAGAGAGAGAGAGAGAGAGAGAGAGAGAGAGAGAGAGAGAGAGTCTCTTGAGTGAGAAATATCGTTTCAAGTAAGTTTAGTTGGTTATAGAAATAGGAAGGGGAAAGGATACAAATAATAAGGCGATAAATGAGGCAAAGATACTCCAACAAAAATGAAGTTGGCTTTGGAATGGCACAGCTATTGGTAGAGATTTAGATAACGAAGTTATAAATCAAGTAAGACAAAACTCTTAAGAACGTCAGCAAGGGAAGGCACGGCCAAATTCACTCAATGGGAAGGAAACCAAGAAGCTTCATAGGCAGGTACTGCAATTACAGGCAAATTGCAGCCCTGCTAAAGCATCTGAACTGTCAGTTAGCGTACAGCAGATCTTCCCATAAAAACAGCATTAAAGTGCTTTTATAAGCGGCCGGTGTACGGAGGTTCTCGAAGGGCCCAATTTTCTTGATATTTAACTTTTAAGAACGTCACTAACTGCCACAATGTACGCTCTCGCAACGGGATGAATAAGTAACCGGTGAATGAGAGAGAAGAATTATGTCCCTTGAAGCAATAGCCTCGGTCGTTTAACCTCTTAAATAATACTTCTTCATTAAGGGAGATTTCTTCTTTTACTCAGCCGACGCTTTTTTTTTTTTTTTTTTTTTTTAGTTTTCTGTAAAAGAAAAATATTGTGCCGGCCCTGTCTGTCCGCCCGCACTTTTTCTGTCCGCCCTCAGATCTTAAAAACTACTAAGGCTAGAGGGCTACAAATTGGTATGCTGATCATCCGTCCTCCAATCATCAAACATACCAAATTGCAACCCTCTAACCTCAGTAGTTTATATTTTATTTAAGGTTAAAGTTAGTCAAATCGTGCGTCTGGCAGCGCAACAACACAGGCCACCACGGCCGGCTGAGAGTTTCGTGGTCCGCGGCTCACATAGCATTGTACCGAGGCCACCCAAAGATAGATCCATTTTCGGTGGCCTTGATTATACGCTGTACAGAAAACTCGGATTGCGCCGAAAAACTAATGTGCATTTTTCACTTGTTTTTTCTATTTTTTTTTTTTTTCTCACCAACTTCGAAGTCTTTCATCATGCAAGGATCAAGTCAGATTTCTTACACCTTAAGTGAATTTTGGCCAGGGGGGTTTAGTAAAATATTATGAAATTGAAAGTTAGCAATGCAATAAAAATTATTGTTCTGAGTTTTCCAATAGACGAAATTTCGCAAGTAAAAGTATTATAAAAGAAAAGATAAGGACATTCATGAAGTTCAAAGTAACGCGAAATGTTGTAATGAGTCTGAAAAAATACGCCGAGTTGAAAAAATACATAGTTGAAAAAATACGCAGTTGAAAAAATACGCGGTTAAAAAATACGCTGAGTTGAAAAATACAGTTAAAAAAATACGCCGAGGTGAAAAAATACGCCGAGTTGAAAAAATACGCCGAGTAGAAAAAACACTCCGAGTTGAAAAATTACGCCGAATTGAAAAAATACGCAGTCAAAAAAATACACCTAGTTGAAAAAATATACCGAGTTGAAATAATATGCCGAGTTGAAAAAATACACCAAGTTGGGAAAACACGGTGAGCTTAAAAAATACGCAGAGTTGAAAAGATACGCTCAATTGAAAAAAAATACGCCAAGTTGAAAAAATACGCCGAGTTAAAAAAATACGCCGAGTAGAAAAAATATGCAGTTAAAAAAATACGCCGAGATGAAAAAATACGCAAAGAGTTGAAATCAAAATAACGAATAAATGATGAATATATAAAAAAAAAAAGTTATGGAAAGAATTTTGGGACTAATTTCATAATAAAAAACAAAACAAAAACTTAGGTGTGTTAGGGAACAGATACTTTGAGAACATCAAGGCTTATATTTTCCTGAGAACAAGCAAACCAGAAAATGAAAGAAAAGAACATTATCAAAATGAGTATCTCTGACGAACGAGAACCCGGGAAGTGGATACGTGTAATGAAGAAACTCGTATAGATTTACACCGGTGAGCTAAAAATGAAATGAATATATTCATTTAAACGCCTATTCATTTCCGAGTGAAAAGCATTACGACCCAAATGACACTAGGTCCTTGGCTATCACCGGTTATCAATTAGTAACGATGGATCGAAATACCTAGTAAACCTTGGCTCAAATTGGATGTGAACGCTGGTTTTAAAGGTCATCTTTTTTTTCGTGTTATTTTGACATTTCAGATTTGATGTATAGCCGTGATTTTCGAAGCTGTACATTAACTAACATACTATCCAGGTCAGGTGATATACTGGTATAATTCCTGATATAGAATTTTAACAAGTATGCTAGCATGCAGCTGATGAGAGAGAGAGAGAGAGAGAGAGAGAGACATTAGGGCGGTTTGATTGTATAGCGTGGCTCTTTCTCTCTCTCTCAATATATAATATATATATATATATATATATATATATATATATATATATATATATATATATATATATATATATGGAAAAACCAACAGGTCTTGAAATAGTATATTAAGACTCAATAGTACCAATTCCCATTCGTGGAAAAAAGCAAAGATTAAGAAAGGGTGTAGAAATGAGTATATATATTAAATAACAGTATACGACTCGATTATATATATATATATTATATATATTATATATATATATATATATATATATATATATATATATATATATATATATATATATATATATATATATACATGTATATGTATATATATAATCGAGTCATATATTGTTATTTAATATATATACTTATTTCTACACCCTCTTTCTCTAATCTTTGCTTTTTTCCACGTACTCAAAATCTAGTACTATTGAGTCTTAATTTACAATTTCAAGACCTAGTTGGCTTGAAGAATAATGATGCTGAAATACTGTGGAAAGTAAATCACACAAACTCCACCTGTACAAACCAACGCAAGTAGAATCAGAAAACAAATATTGTAAAGCTTACGGCAAGACAAAAATGAATCTTAAGTAAATAAACTCTACAGTAAAAAAAAAAAAATAATCCAAAATCATTGCAATCAGCTGGATTTATGACCAGGCAACAAATGAACACCAGATTAAGATGACCGACGGCTAATTAAGAAAACTGATCATAGTAGGAATTATTAAAGGTTCTTTGCAGCGACCCTTTTCCCCTAGCTGCAACCTCTTTCATTCCTTTTACTGTACCTCCATTCATATTATCTTTCTTCCATCTTGCTGTCCACCCTCTCCTAACAATTATTTCATGGTGCAGCTGCGAGGTTTTCCTCCTGTTACACCTTTGTAGCCTTTTACTCTCAATTTCCCTTCCAGCGCTGAATAACCTCATAGGTCCCAGCGCTTGGCCTTTGGCCTAAACTTCATATTCCATTCCATTCCTGTTGGTAATATGAGATATGAAACAAACACCAAAGATCATTCAGTTTGGGCATCTCGAAAGAAAAGCTTTTGTCACCGAATAGAATACAAAAACTTCTTGTAACTTCGCTCCAGTTCCTTAAATCTGCGAAAACAGCGAATCTATGGGAACAGCGGTGCTGATATAGGGGGCGTAGGAAGGGCAGCTGTCTCCTTCACTCATTTACTTAAGAAAAGCTTATTTTCCATTTGACAAAAATGAAATAATTCCGGTAAGTGGGAAGGAACAGCCTCTGATGTGTTGGGAAATTTAACCCAGCGATTAGGGTGTCACCGCCCTAATGGATGAGGCCGTGGGATAAGTGGGTGGAGATAAGTGGGCGGATTGCATCATATGTATGGGCGAGGGGACTGGATAACTCTACTCAGGGCATAAATCGATCAACTGTTCATCTTTGCGCGCGCGTGCGTGTACATGTTTAGAAGTTTTGTTCCGAGGGTCCTGTTGTTACATAGCTTGATTAAGCGTAGTCCCTGGGTGGGCCTTTCAGTGCACTGTAGGCATTATTGAAGGTTCTTTGTAGCGTGCCGTCGGCCCCTAGCTGCAACTCCTTTCGTTCCTTTTACTGCACCTCCTTTCATATTGTCTTTCTTCCATCTTACTTTCCACTTCTCCTAACAGTTGATTCATAGTGCAGCTGCGAGGTTTTCCTCCTGTTACACCTTTCAAACCTTTTACTGTTAATTTCCATTTCAGCGCTGAATGACCTCATAGGTTCCAGTGCTTGGCCTTTGGTCTAATTCTATATTCAATTCAATTCAGAATAAGCCCGTAATTTCCCTAGAAGCCTTATTATGCTTTTAAACGTATCTTTCACCCGTAAGGCTTAACACACGATCTTACTGTCAAAAATCATACACCGATCATTTTTCCATGAAATTACTAAATTTCAGCTTATCGCCATACCTTCTTGAGGAATTTGTACATTTTAATAATTATCTTTTAATAACTAGGACAGCACACAAACTGAGACATAGAGGTAGAAAATAAGCATGTGACTGAGTTATCATCGTCAGACACATGATATCTTGATAAGGGAGCTTCTCGGTACCCAGTACTTTCGTAAATCTTACACACATCTTCTGAACCCTGTAACTCGATGTCGAGACAACGAAAATAAAAGCTAACGTGTATGTATGTGTATATATATATATATATATATATATATATATATATATATATATATATATATATATATATGCAACTAGACCTGGGTATAACTTTTCTTGGGGTACATCTACACACACACACACCCATATACATATACTGTATATACGATGTATATGTGTGTGTGTGTGTGTGTGTGTGTATAATAGGCGGGTGTATTCAAGTTCTCTAACTAAATATGAAACTTCAATAGTGCTTTACAAGTGTGTCCACACATTCATCTGATGGCTAACTCATAAATTGATACCATTAATCACCTTTTCTATGTAATCGACCAGAAAGTTTATTTGGAAAGCATTTATGTCAAATGAAGGCAATATAGCTATAAGAAATGTCTGTCAGTGAGTGTAAAATGGAGAAAATTATTGATAACTGTGCGTGGGATTAAAGACCAATTTGAATAAAGAGGCATTTACAGTATTTAGGCTGAACATATGTGACGTAAGATATATTGCTAAACACAAGTTAAGTATTCTTATTAAATAATTCTCAGGACTTCAGACACTTTATTTTTTCTCCTACATTTAAAAGTCAAACGTGAATATAAATATCAAAAACATGTATCTTTATGACTGAGGCGATATCATTGAATAACGCTACAAACTGGTAAATTAACTGTTACTGTTTGGAATTGCTGTTATACTAAACCTCATTAAAGAGTGAAATTAATCATGAATTCACAGACCTATATCATAACTAATTTTTTTTTGCAAATCGTTTAAGATATCGCCTGAAAATTTAACATCAGGATAACCAGTTTGACAAAAAGTAATAAATTCTTTAGTGTTTTTAAACGTCCAGCTTATATCCTGTCAAAGTCACTATTTTGCTAAGAACGTATGTATATGACTATCATAACGGAGACGGGTTGATTTCAGTTGTAAGAGCAGAACGAAAATTCGACAGGACTATATACAGCTGAATCAAAAATAATCAACAACTCTCTTGATAGCTGAGCGGATGAAGTCACTGTCACCCTACTTCCAAACCCAAGAGGCAAAGTTTCGAATGCTTGTCAGGGAAGGAGGGTTTATCTTGCATAGTTTCCTTTGTGTGTAAGTGAATTTGGTGTTGGTGGGGTATGTGTGGCTTAGACATACGCCCCATAAGCCTTTTATCCTTAGAGGGGTTGTAGCCAATGGGCGTTAGCCTTGTAGTCTTCTGGAGATCATTTGGGATGAAGTTGTTAAGTCCATACCCTGACTTTCCTTCGCTGTTCCCTTTCACAGCAGGGTTGAATGATGGAAATAATCCGGGATCCAACTACGGGCCTAGCAAAAGCAATTAATGCCGTATACACACATTTATATATATATATATATATATATATATATATATATATATATATATATATATATATATATATATATATATATACACACACACACACATATATATATATATATATATATATATTTTTTTTTTTATATATATGTGTATATGTATTTCTGGCCTCATCTGTGAGAGGTCCTGAGTGTGATTCTCGACCGAACAGTTGTTAGTCGACTGTGTTAGGTTGCAAGCAAATTAGAGAAAGTATGAATCTTGAGGTTGACAATAAAACTATTAGATATTAATCTAAGTAAGACAAATTCTGTAAATATTTGATTGAATAATAAGTGAAACGGAGCATAAATAATACGAGGCACTAAGAATTATTTAAAAAAATAAGGTGCGAAGTATATACTTCAAAAAGTACATACGTATAAAATTATACAATTAGAAAAACTGAGATTTTTTTTATCAATATCGTTACTGACTAACTACAGTCAACTTAGTCATATGAGTATCGTTGGAAATATCGTCAAAAAAGAAAAAAGCTACAGAACGTAAACCAAGGGATGATAGCCTTTCGTACAGCAGAACAAAAACACGAAAATCGGGAATTACCGTAAAGATTTTTAAAGAAGTAAAAAAAAAAAAAAAACCCCGATGAGCTAATCCAATCAAAAGTTACACCACAGAGGCAAAACGCGAAGACTCCTACTGACCCATAAAACTACGACGACCGGAAATTCATATTTATCCTTTGTTTTGATATTTTAAACGATGATTATCTGCGTCAACGAACTTTATCAACCCTTATGTATGTTTGTCTGTTTACGTGTCAGTGTAACTGCCTTTCCTTACTGCCCTAAAATGGAAAACAGCAGTATCTGCAGAATTTTGGAAATTGAGATATGCCACCTGTTGGGCTCGTGAAATTACTGCAGTTTCAAAATGATTCTGCAATGCTTTCCACGAGTATTTAGGGGGTCCCATTTGCAGTAACTGCAAAATCAGTAGTAAGGCCAGGGAGTATCTACCAATTTTCTCAGTTTTGTATTTTTGCAGATACTGCAGGTCTTCCATTTTAGGGCAGCATAATACTTAAGAAAGGTACCGGTAGGTTCTAATGAAATGTTGTTGAGGGGTGAGCTTATCGACCTTGGAATAGTTTTTTTTTTTTAACCATTGCGAGACAACGTAATTATCCTTCTACGATGTTATATTATCACTCGTCATATCATGGGTTTCAGAACATTACTAATCTTTTAGTTGAATTGAATTGAATATAGATTTTAGGCCAGAGGCCAAGCACTGGGACCTATGAGGTCATTCAGCGCTGAAAGGGAATTGAGAGTAAAAGGTTTGAAAGGTGTAACAGGAGGAAAACCTCGCAGTTGCACTGTGAATCAATTGTTAGGAGAGGATGGAAAGTAAAATGGAAGAAAGGGAATATGAAAGGAGGTACAGTAAAAGGAACGAAAGGGGTTGCAGCTAGGGTCCGAAGGCACGCTGCAAAGAACCTTAAGTAATGCTTATAGTGCTTGTAGAATGTTTTCAAGTTCACCATCTAAATCTCAGATGTAAAATATCATTAATCCCGTAGGTAGGGAAAAGTGACTTTGTAATCATCCGTCAGCGTTAATTAAGCAACTACGTGACAATTATTCATGTCTTTGTGACAGCAGGTAACGTTTTGGGAAGTGTCTGTGGGCGTTTACAAGGTTTATTTCCTAACATTCGACGCAATAATTAACGGTAATTTTGTCGTTAGCGCACGTAAACATTCTCTTTCGTTTGATACGCTGGCTTTTCTGAGGGCCTGAATTTAGACACAGACGAAATTCACTCTTCAGACTTATTGTACAATATATGCTACCTGACAGAAATGGTTATTGAAATAACGATTTTGACGCTGACAATACCTTCCAAAAATAATCGGCGAGAATTATCTAATTAAATAAGTAAATACCTCAGGCTTCTGAACTTTTTCTTTATTTTACGTTGATACAATATTGACGCAATCTCTGAAACTGGGTAGACAAAAGATGGCCGGATGGGTAAGATAAGTATTGCCAACCGAAAAATGAGAGTACAGGGTTTACCTCCATGCGCGTATATTAATCTCCTACCAGCACAAAATTTGTTGAGAGGCTTCTGTAACTTTTCAATGCTGTTTCTAAATGACGTTGTGTCGCCTGCGAATATCTGTCATTCCTCGCCCCATTCACCACCATTTTTTGCTTTATTTTTCATCTTGGCCTCCTCATCCAATATCCGATGTTGTTCACGACACAAAGATATTAAACAGTCAAGGAGACATAACTCATCCCTTCTTGTAGACCCCAGTTTTGTTTGCACGAAGTCAGTCATTCTAAGTCCACATATTATAACAGAAGTTTTACTCCCATTAATGAGAATCTTTTAACTGGTCTGAAAAATTACCTTCGACAAATATCCTCAGCTCTCTCCACATAACATTTGTATCGCTTTTACGATAAGCATCCCCTAGTTCCATATATGTATATCACGTTTATGTAAAAAAAAAAAAGGATTTTGTTGTTTGACGTAAGCCAGGTGACACCACGAAAATGGAATTATAACCTGGTATTTATCAAATTGATTAGATTCTTCTTGTAAACAAGATGACTATTATTACTGTTCTAAATACCACATTTAATAAAAGCCTAAAATCAAAAAACTCTAGGGTTCTATCTATTTGCATATTTGCATATTATATATATATATATATATATATATATATATTATATATATATATATATATATGTATATATATATATATATATATATATATATATATGTATTATATATATATATATATATATATATATATATATATATATATATATATACTGTGAAGAAAAGTAAAGAAGAAGACACAAAAAAGAAAAGTGTTTCTGAACGTTTTTAAGAACCAGTTTTTTTTCTCTTTCATCTCGCATTTGGCAAAATGGAGGAAACGTAGGAAAAAACTTCCACTGATTCTGTACGTGTCAAATGTCTCATTTGATCATTTTCATGGCAACAAAACAGTCCAGAACAAGTGTTCAGTCTTCGGCAAAGTCATTTTTTTTATTCATCCCTGAAAGATGTTAAGAATACACAATGATGTGTTTAATTGCGGGAAGTGATGTATGTACAAACTTGCAGATAATCCAGCACGGATGCGTATTGTATATATACTCTTGTTCTTTTATTTTACTCCGTTCTTTAAGCATCCGGTTTATGGCATGTCTTTTTTTGGAGGTGAAGATGCTACCCCATACTCGTCTTCATACTCGCTACGACCCGCCGCAGTAGAAAACCACCAGGCAGCCATTTTAAGCACCTCATATCCTGCCCAAATGGTGCAAAACCTGACGTCATTAAAACTAAGCTAAAGGAATATATATATATATATATATATATATATATATATATATATATATATATATATATATATGTATATATATATGTGTGTGTGTGTGTGTACAGTATATGTATATACATATATATATATGTGTATATATATATATATATATATATATATATATATATATATATATATATAAATATTTATTTATAAAATTCTCCTTCAGTTTATGTTATTTCGAGAAGTACAGTGAAGTGGATATTATACGATATTTGTAGCTTAATGTTTTTAGACAAAAATGTCTATATGTGTCATATATATACATGTATATATACATACATACATATATATATATATATATATATATATATATATATATATATATATATATATTGTATATAATATATATATGTATGCATATTTATATATATATGTATGCATGTACGTTTGTATGTATCTGTACTGTATAAATGTAAGTATGTGTAGAATTAATTCTTAAATTTTTCCATAACACCGGAGAGTATCATTATCGTTGCAACAGTTTTGGCAAGAACGTTACATATTTCAAAAGTTCTGTTATGAAAAAAAAATACGGTATCAAATACTTTAAAAAAAATCGAACTCCCGAGAAAAGCAAATGACATAAAATGCTAAGCAAAAAAAAAAAAAAAAAAAAAGCACACAGACGAAAAGTTTACCCGATAAAAATCTTGCCTCACAGGAAATCATCGTTTCGAAAGAGTTAGATTAACCAACACAGGATGGATGACAGAATAATTTATGTGCCTTTGTGCATTTTACGTAGAATTTTACCTTTCTCGAGTAACGGCACTGTTGTTCCGTCCTTCGAATCGTTACGTGGGGTCAAATTAGACATTTATTTGCTTTCTTCATAAAAAAAAAAAGGAAATGAAATTGTGTGCATCGAAAATTTTTTATGATAATTTCGGTTCTTTTTTTTCTCGTAGCTATGATTGTTCGTCACTTGGGGCCAAAATAGACATTTATTCGCTTTGTTCATGAAAAAAATGAAATTGTCTGCGTTGATAATTTGTTTGTTTATGATAATTTCGAATTGTTCGTCACGTGGGGCCAAAATCGATATTTATTTGCTTTGTTCATAAAAAGAATGAAATTGTCTGCGTTGATAATTTGTTTATGATAATTTCGGTTCTATTTTTTTTTCAAGTAGCTATAATTGTTCGTCACGTGGGACCAAAATAGATATTTATTTGCTTTGTTCATAAAAAAATTAAATTGCCTGTGTTGATAATTTGTTTATGATAATTTCGGTTCTATTTTTTTCAAGTAATTATAATTGTTCGTCACATGGGGCCAAAATAGACATTTATCTGCTTTGTCCATGAAAATAAATGAAATTGTCTGCGTTGATAATTTGTTTGTTTACAGCAATTTCGGCTCACATGATTTCGTTTGAGCATGTAGTATAAGTTTTATTTTTCTCAAGTAGGTATAATTGTTATTTCGAATTATTACGTGGGGCAGACTGGACATTTCGTTGTTTGAACAGAAAGGAATTTATTCAGAGATAACGAAATCTATTTATTTACCGTAAAATTCGATACGCTTTCGAGAATTCCAATATTGCCATTTAATTTTGAAGTTTGGCACTAAGACAGATATAGAAAATTACATTATCTGTCAACTGGAAAGCTGCAAGGTATGACTACCTCTGGTGGTATACACACACGCACACACACATATACACATACATACATACATATATATATATATATATATATATATATAATTTATATATAAATATGTTTATATATATATATCTATACTGTATACGCACGCGCACACACACACACACACACTAACTATATATATATATATATATATATATATATATATATATATATATATATATATATATATATGTATGTATGTATGATGTATGCATAAAACAATGCTGTAATCGAAAGCTTCTTTATATGTTTTGGAGACCCAGTACTTTAGCCAACCACTCAAGAACTGACAACGGGAAACATGTGTACGTGAATATATTCTCGAAACACTCAGCAAGTTTTCCTTTTAAAAGATTCATGTTTATCATCGTTTGGTGTTAGAAAAAAAAGTTCAGTCACACAGCCTTCTTACAAGACCCATTTTCTTTTGCGTAGTCATTGTCTATTTCTGTCAGTAAATTTATACACACACATACACACACATATATATATATATATAATACACATATATATATATACATATATATGTGTGTGTATGTATGTGTGTGTGTGTTTGAAATGAATCCTCATGATGATAGAAAAATACTTCGCGAAGCTGTAATTATAAAACGTTAGAGAGAGAGAGAGAGAGAAAAGAATTTTTCGATAAATTACTAACAGCAATGAAATCAACCTTCAACCGCCATTAGCCCAAAAGTCAAACTCTATTGATCAAACGTATAATCTGCTCTTTGTGGTGTCTCCTCTACCTTCACTCACGCCCCTAATCCACCAAACGCATCTTGAGGTCAGAGGTGGAGGTAATTCGAGGTCCCGGTATAGATTCAGTGAGAATTTCGGCACGTACTCAGCCCACTGTTCAAATCGCCTTCGAATAACCAAGAGGGCGAAACCTGTTCAGCGTCGTGTCTTCGTTCACGAAGTTTCAAAGAATGAAACGAAAATGATAAAACTCAGATATTTTATGAAGAGGTGTTTCCTCTGAAGCTGCTTCGTTACATCCGTCCCCGTAGGTGGTTAATGTCGTCAGTGCACCTGATGTGGTGCACTCTAGGCGACATTACTGCCCTAAAATGGAAGACTGCAGTATCTGCAAAAATACAAAACTGAGAAAAATGGTAGATATTGCAGTTTTCCCTGGCCTTACTACTGATTTTGCAGATACTGCAAATGAGACGCCCTAAATACTCGTGGAAAAGCATTGAAGAATCATTCTGAAACTGCAGAAACTTGTGTATTAGTGTTTCGTGTGCCCGATAGGTGGCATATCTCAATTTCGAAAATTTTGCAGATACTGCAGTCTTCCGTTTTAGGGCAGATTAGTGTAGGTTGTTTACAGGTCGTTTCGGCCACTAGCTGCACCCACTTTTTATTAGCCTTTTACTTCACACTCATTCCTCGTCGTCTCTTCCATTTTACTGTTCAGCCACTTCAACTCCCTCTTTTCATTCTCTTAAGCACTGAATGCCGGACGTGCCTCAGTGCTTGGCTTTATAACCGCATTTTCATAAATCAGATGAAATCACGTTCACCCGTCAGTTCACTAGTTCTTCAATGGTTATTACTTCCGCAAAGGTTACAATGATCATGTCTCGGTTTGTTAACATGGTTATGTAAAAACTTATTTGGTGATTTTTGCGAAAATTTCACCGGAGGTAAGCTTCCACACTGTTTACTAATGATTAGGTTTTGGGAGAGATAAGAATGTAACTTTTGGAAGGAAGGACCCTTGGGGAGTCCCTCGTAATGGGGTAATGCCGTCAGTGTACCTCATGCGGTTCACTGTAGGCATTACTTAAGGTTTTTTGCAGCGTCCCTTCGGCCCCTAGCTGCAACCCCTTTCATTAATTTTGCTGTACTTTCGTTCATATTCTCTTCCAACTTACTTTCCACCCTCTCCTAACAATTGATTCATATTGCAACTTGGAGGTTTTCCTCCTGTTACATCTTACATCTTTCAAACTTTTTACTGTCAATTTCCTTTTCAGCGCTGAATGTCCTCATAGGTCCCAGCGCTTGGCCTTTGGCCTAAATTCTACATGTCATTCTACCTTTTTGGGGAGGTGGATTGCTCAGCCTTGGCGGAGGTTTAGGTCTCCGAATTCTCTCACTCTTACAACGGGCTTTCCCAGGAAGCTCTTCCATCGATTCCTCCCAGACTTGGGCACATTTCCTACTTTTCTGTATTTTCCGCATCTGTAGGGCCAAGGGAAAAAACATGTGTTTCCCGCCATAGAAAATATAATTACTGAAGAAACACGTCAGTCCTTTTTAAGGAAAAGTTTTTGTCCCTCTGAGAGAGAAGTATTCATATAGTTCTTGAGGAGGACATTTTTTTATCGTTTCAAAGGAGTGCTTTACAGCAATAATTTTAGGAATTATTATCTAGCGAAATATATATATTTTTTTACTTCTCACCGTACATTGGGTTTCTTGATGGAAATATATCATTCCTTTCCACGAGGGAATTTCATTCCTTCCAGAGATATAGTTCTCGGTGTTCTGAGAGCAGTTATTTTTTGCTGCCAGATAACCTACATTCGTCCATTCAGTCATTCATTCATTTTGCAGAAGTAGGATTCTCAGTCATGACTAAATATGCATCTCCATTATATATGTGTTTCTCAGTCGTGGGATAACTGATTGTTTTGCCGGTAAATGATTTTTTAAGCAATATTTTGCAAGTGTAAAGTATTATATTTTAGCCCTTTCATCATATAATAATGTCAGTCATTGTTCTTGAAACTTGAAGAATGAGGAATATCAGTTCTCTTTGATGAATCATTTAACCTTTTCACATCTAAAAGCTTTGTCATTTAACGTATATTCATAATATTCTTTTGATATGTAATTTAGAATTAGTTGTAACAAAACTTTTCTTGGTTTTTAATGAGAAATTTCAGTTATTAGTCAAAGAACAAAGGATTTTTTTTTTGTCTACGAATATCATAGTAACTTCTGAACAAAGGTCAGAACCAAGGGCGAATTTTACTTCTAGCAGAGGGAGCATTTGAGATTAAAGAAAATAAAAACGCATTTGAAATAAACGTATTCCTTAACAAAGGAGAAATGTCGGGCATTTCATTGATAATTATGAGCAAAACGTAAGTCATTTCTTCAAAAAAAAAAAAAAAAAAAACCCTCAGTTACGTTTAAGGAAAATAAAGCAGCCAACTTTAGGAAACAGTTTCACGAAGTTAATTGTGGGATCGCAGCAAGTAATTTCCGTTGGAAATATCTTTCATTTGTAATTAAACATCTACCCCACGTATGCCCAAGTTACATCTCTCGAACATTTGTGTTCATCGAAATTTGATGTTGACATGGATATGAACTCTCAAACCGGACTTCCGTTGGAAAGAATATTTTCTTTCTCTCCAAAGGCAAGAGGCGGTAAGTACGTCATTAATGACGTCATAACCTCGTAGGCGTGTGATGTCATTGATATTCAAGTTGAATTACTTAAAGATGCTATTGTTTTGTAAAATAGGGAAATTTCTCTTTCAAGAATGCTATTGATTTATATATTAGGGAAATTTATCTTTCAAAAATGCTATTGTTTTATAAAATGGGGAAATTTACTCGAAACAGAATAGTAATTTGTATGACATCACGAACAGGCTAAAGAGATAGTGGGATTTTTATAAGCAATTCTAAAAGTTTAATGTAGATTTTTTTAAGCAACTCTAAAAGTTTAATCCAAAAAGTGTGCTCTGCTGTTTCGATGAGCGCGTCAAAAGATAAGCGCCATAAACAGACATTAAACAGAAGCCGGCAACATTATAAAAGCAAACACTGAAAGCAAGGAAACCTCGATGACGCTAGGTTTAACTTTATAGAAACTATTTATTTATCTTTCAAAAAGTACCAACGAACTCTGGCCGTCATCTTGCAAGGTCTCAGGGCAGTCAAATCTCCTCCTGTCGGCCACCCTGAAAGCAGGTGACCTAGCCCCTCCCCTCACGCTGCGTTTTGTAGCCGTCCGAAGGTTGAAAAGGAACATGGAGAAAGTGGCGTTTGTTGCATGATGTCTGGTCTAGAGCTCCCCGGTAAACACAGCCGAAGCTGTCACTTACGTTTATTATAGGACAGGTCTAGAGTGTACTCTATTACTCCCGGAGAGGGTGTAATGCTTTCAGTTCGGTTTGTTTGTTTGTTTGTTTGCATTTTCGTAGGTGTGTTAGTAGAATTGTAAGAAAGGTTATGTGAGGGTGTGACTGGCAACAAGTGATCAAATTTTGGGAGAGATAGGAATCTGTCTTTTAGGGGAGGAAAAGGGAAGTTTCGTGAGTGGATGTTCGACCTTGGTTGAAGTTGTGCAGACTTTTGCGCATGTAGATATCATGTGTATATATTATTCCCATTTGCTAAAATTAAAATCGACTGTTTAACCTCTCACACGTCTTTTTGATGCCCAGGCCAGAAAATACAAAAGAAGCGAGAAGGAAATAGAATGGAACTGAATAGTTAAAGAAGGTTATTAGAGTCAGGAAGAACGGAAGCAGGAAGGGAATTCCAAAACTTAGCAGGATAGGGAAAGAATCCGTTACTGAACCATGAATTTGATGAAATGCTGATCTACTCAGAGTAATTTTGGGAAGAGGTGGCCTGACATGTGTTGCAAAGCTGCCTAATATTATGATTATTTTTAGTATTATTATTACTAGATCGATAAGAATCTAAACTCTTAATTTTGAGACCTGACCATAAGTGTTGTTTATTGTCATTAAAACAAATATGTGTTTTATTTAGCAGCTCATTTGAAATTTTAAAAAATTTTCAAGCAAAATTTGATTGTGAGCGAGTGAGCTTCACGAGAAATTCACTTTCCGCCAAATCAGATTCAGATACGATAACTGGATTTAAAACTGAGAACAAACAGTTGACTGCTCGGTTTTAAAAATGGGGATAGTATCCCAAACTGACTTGTTTGTCACAAAATCGCCAGAAAGGAATTGTATACCACACCGTCAACAATCTACTATCTGTCTAGATTATTTAGATAGATAGTTAAATTGACTGAGAGACAGACAAATAGATAGAGAGTTGTCTATTAACAAAGCCGTAATAGTTTTTAATGATAAAGATTTCTCTCTTCCATTCTCGCATTACGTAACTTATAAGAAAATTTCTAACACTCGTAATCAGTCTGGAATAATTTCTTAAGAATCCTATACAAAAATACTCTACTGTGCAATGGTCGTGTTCTAATACGATTGCCTTTTATGCATTGGAAGTCCAAGGAAACCACGACAGCAAAAGAACTGAAAGATGGAGAGAGAGAGAGAGAGAGAGAGAGAGAGAGAGAGAGAGAGAGAGAGAGAGAGAGAGAGATTCCAGGTCGTCATAGAATACCTCAGATCTTCTAAGTGACACGAGTGACATTGAAATTATGGAGAGAGAGAGAGAGAGAGAGAGAGAGAGAGAGAGAGAGAGAGAGAGAGAGAGAGAGAGAGAGAGAGAGATTCCAGGTCGTCACAGAATACCTCAGATCTTTTAAGTGACACGATTGACATTGAAATTATGAAACTCTAGTCCAGTGGTTCTTAACCTTGGGGGCGCGCCCCCCATTTCCAGGGCAGGGGGCGAGCCCTAGGGAAAAAATAAAAAATTCTTTAATTATATTCGTTATTCTCTTAACATTCACCCGCGCATTCAAGAAATAGTCGCTAAGAAGCAGCGTCAAATATCTCACTAATTCATTCCCAAAGAAATAAAAACACCCCTTCTCTTTCTCTTTTTTTTTTATTTTCCTTTAAATCTGGGAGGGAATTTTACTCACAGATACAAGGGGACCACGGAGGGAAGGACCAACTCTCAGAGGGGGCGTGGTAATAAAAAGATTAAGAACCATTCACTGATTTAGTCTGTGATTAACGTTATCATCTTTCAAACGATTCCATTTTATCTGTTGCTCAGTGTTGTTGGCGACTTTGGAGTTTTATCCGGCAGGAAATAATGAGAGAGAGAGAGAGAGAAAAATACTCATAATTTTTTGTTGGAAGAGACTAGAAATGCACGGGATTTTCATTTTCAGGAAGATGACAAACATCAAAGTCTGACAAATAGAAATGTAGGCAATTCACTGATAAACAATTGAAACGTTTTTTAATTATTTCTTAAAAAAAAAAACACACATACAAATTCAACAGCCATCGAACACAAGTTTTTCTTGTACACCAAAATCTGACCTTATTAAACATTGCAAATTTTAGTATAGTTTTTTTCAATCATTTACTCCCCCCCCACAAAAAAAAAATTAAAACTCGTGTATAAGCGGGAATGCTGTATGGTATTTTTACTTATTTACATTTTTTTTTCTGAAAACCATTGTCTCATGAACGAACTTAGTTTTATTTGTTTGTTTCCATTTCTGACGGCATGCAGAAATATATGTATGGCAACTCCATATATGAAAAAATACCTTCAAGAGGAAAACTCATTCCATACCTCTGCTTAACATTGCAATAGATAATAGAGTAAATTGGCACAGAGCAAAATTTGAAAAAGAAACTATAAGTTAATGACCCATTTATCGTTGAATTCCCTGAATGCTCTGACAGGTGTGATCAACACTAAAATGCATCTGTTATCAGCTTTGCCTTAAAAATCTCACAGTGTCATACACAGGAATTATTTGAAACTGAGAATAGAAAATAGTTTGGTCTGAGGCGATACGTATCAAGTAACTGAAAAACCTAAATAGTTCAAATTTTATATTTAACTTTCCTGGAATACCTTATTTGAAAATTAGCGCTGTTACTACACTATTGTCAGCGGCCAATATACGTTCTATATTGCTGCATGATTTCCTTACTTCTCGTATGAAGGGCGATAAGAAAGTTGTAAAGCCAAGGAAAACAGGTCAAACCATTTATTATCGTATAAAATCCGTTCAGGCACATTAAATGCTGTAAGCCAAGGGCAGGAAATATTCATGGCTCGAATCCTAATTGGTTGAATGGACGTAATAGTCGCATGGAAAAACGTATGGTCTGGCAGCGTGTTTCTCTCTCTCTCTCTCTCTCTCTCTCTCTCTCTCTCTTCGGTCGGTTGGACCAAAGCCGGGTATCTACACCAGGCTTCGCATTTGCTTTAGTATCTTTACATCACCTGCAGGCGTGCGTTTTGCAGGGGCCCAAGCTGGCATAAGGCCGGCTAAACCTGCACCATTTGGGCAGCCTGGCGGGAATGCCGTGGAAAGCTCACCTCACAGATAAATTTGCAGCAGACAGAGTGACGTTCTAAAGTTTGAAGACTGAAATGGTTTAGCCGTGTGATCAGGAGGGGAGCAGAGGAAGTCAGGTAGTATTCGGTAGAGAGAAGTGACCAAAAACCTAATACTACAAGGACCCGGAAAAAACAAGGGAAACTTCTTGTAGAAAGTGCTCAGGTCAAAGGAAATGGAAAGAGATCATTTGCTCAATGGGAAAGAAGTCTAATCCTAAAACGCATATTTAGGTTTAATGTTTCAATACCAGAATCATGTAGATTTTCATTGCGTGTACTTCTTTTGCCACTCTCACTCACTTCAGTTTTTGGGGTGGAAACAGGTTTTCCTAAAAGAAAAAAATAAGCAGTGGAATTAGTATTTCTCTACAGATCTTATGTTATGACCGTTTACACCAAAGGCATGTCATCCAGAGCGTATCGCATTAATCGCTGATTTATTGAACAGTGTTGCAGTCACAGATATAGCGCTAGAAAGAGCAGTCAGTTATGTTCAGAACTTATTTACAAGCACTCGGTGCCAACTTCATAATTACAAAGATTATGTTTCGTATTTTCACCAATAACTGGTAAACAGTCAATAGTGATATTAAAAATTCTCTTAGGTAAGCAAGTGTATGAATGCAAGTTAAAGGCAAAGTCCTCCTGGGTTTCTGTAGGCTCACAGGGCAGGCGCTGATCTCCTGTTTCTTAGACCAACAGCCATTGGGGGACGGGCCCCAGTGCCTATGACACGTGGCCAATGTGTCGCTAGGCCCACTGTTTAACTACCCAGCCTGAGGGCTGGTACCTATTCTCCTAAGGAACCTCTCGGGTTTTTTCGGACCGCTAGGTTGACGGGCTGCCGGATTTTTTGCAGTGGTGCAATCCGAGCCATCAGTGAGCGGCGGGGCATGATTCCCATATATTTAAATTTGCATTCAAGCATCAACAATTTCCGTCAAAATACCGCTTGCATCCCAAAATAAATATCTTGCTGTTTTTGCAGATACCCAATCCCTAATCGGGGGAAGTCATCAACCCCTGATAAGGAATCCTGCGTTAAGGATTGGGTACTGAACGTTTAGTTAGAAAGTCTTCCTACAGCGCTGATGTTAAGATGAAAGGCGAGAGCTTGTATAAATTCATTTATGGTTTACGACTTTGAAAATGTGCTATCAAAACAGCCATAATTTTATAGAGCCAGTGCAGTAAGTCAGGTCGAGGAACGCAATCTCTAATTCCAGCGTATGGGCAAAACTTTCGTGGCCAAAGTATCTGAAAGGTTATTTGAAGACTGTTTATAGCTACTTGTAATTTGTAACTACTTGTAATTTGTAATTTTGTTATTTCAACGATGAGGTTCAGGTCTTCTAAGGGTATTTTAAGGGTATAAAGGAACTTCATCCATGATTAATTGTCGAATCGATGCTGTCTCCTGTGGATAACATTTCCAGCTCTCTCTCTCTCTCTCTCTCTCTCTCTCTCTCTCTCTCTCAAATGGTAAAAAAATTCTTCTGAATTCCCACGTCGGTTGGTTATTTACCTCACAATTTAAAAAAAAACTACTTACCTATTTTTTTATTTATTTGTTTATTTAATTATTCACTCATTTATTTACTTACTGTTTTATTTACCGAACTAAGACTCTCAAGAATCTCTCTCTCTCTCTCTCTCTCTCTCTCTCTCTCTCAAATGGTAAAAATTTTCTGAATTCCCACATCGGTTGGTTATTTACCTCACAATTTAAAAAAACTACTTACCTATTTTTTATTTATTTGTTTATTTAATTATTCACTCATTTATTTACTTACTGTTTTATTTAGCGAACTAAGACTCTCAAGAAAGCTATTCTTCTAAACTACGATTACGAAAAACAAACCAATTCCAGTGTGGCAATCAAAGTGATTTTTAAGCGCAACAACTAGTCAGCCCACTCTCAAGATAAAAAAAAAGATAATAATAATAAAAATCAAGAACATACATCAGCCTTTACAACATTAGGTACCTATAAACGAACAAATTCAGAAGATAGTGTTCCTTTGCATTCGTAAAACCAATCTGAACTACCAATCACAAAAAGCGAGAATAGCATAAGAAATAAAAACCGCGGAGGATATCCATACCTAATCCACGTTACGCGAAAACAATGCAAAAAAAAAAAAATAGATAACTAAAAAAAAGGAGTAATCCTATTTCAGAAGGCTTTATGGCGTCATTATCGGATCCTTTCAGAGCCAGGTTTCGCCCCGGCCACTCGCAACGCAACTTTCAGATGTACCGACGATAGCGTTTATGTCGACTCAAAAAAGAAGAGATAATAAACACTCTTAGGGACTGCATCCCTTGAAGTCTTCGTGGTTGCAGTGGGACAGAAGAAAGCGATTTAAGGGCGTGTGGTTGCAACCGCCATAAATTACGCGGAGGTTACGACGCCTCCGCTGCACCCTTCCCTCTTAATTATTTAGAGTCAGCCTCTGGTACAAAGCTAACATCAATAAACGCTAAGAGGGGCACTGTAAAGACCAGCCGTGATCAGCTAAATGATCGGAGAAACATACATCCTTAAAGGATACGGCCAGTTCGCAGTCAGGTTCCATAAATTTGCCTAATAATTTCTCCCTCATATAGCCATAGGAGGCAGGGGTTGAACTCATTAAATACTTTGCATTTATTAATGAAAAGGCTTCGGCTTCAGATCGGGTTTGCAACTTACTTAAGTCGGACAAGGTAGAAAAGCCTATTGTTTACGGTACTGGCTGGGATCCAACGGACGCTACTGAGATAAAGAACTAATTTGCAATTTAATATCAGAATCAAAACTAAATGTGAAACCTTTAGTTGTAATATATCTCTGCTTGGTTACCAGGCCTTTTATAAACCGTCTAGGCAACAGACTCATAAAGTATTAGCCCATAAAAAATATAAAGAACGATCATTCAACACATTTTATCTCTCTCATATTTTCACATAGGCTAATACTGTTGTCTCGAAGGATTATTTGCTTTTCATAAAGGTAGATGGCTTGTCCATAATTAAGTCCCGAGTTCTATATATACATCTGACGGTAGAACATCAAGGCATGCTTGAATATACTGAAGTAGGACGAGAAAATGAAGAAATTTGTTGAAAAATAGTTGAATAACAGGATTAGTGTGAGAAAGGAAGTAGAAGATGCAACATACAATGGGGTTCGTAATAGGAGAAGCAGAGAAATGAGGAGGAAAAGTGAGAGAAGAAAAGGAAAGAGAACTGCATAAAGTGAATGTAAACTTGAACTTGAAGGAATGAAGTTTCGGTAGGAAAATGATTGCAAAGCAAATGAGCAGTAGAATAAAGGATCTAATGCAGATGGCGCAAGAGAGAGGGAAAATGAATAATACAGATGTTCTCGGAATTGATGTGTAAGTAATTATCTGGGAAGGGTAGTGTAACTACGTACAACGGATGGATGTGTAATCAAAGTACTTGATGTGACTGTGGAACAGCCTCCCAGAGGACGTCGTGCAATTGGAACTTTTAGAAGTTCAAGAGAAAATGCAGTGCATTACTACCCTAATACTATTCTCCTTGCATTTAAATACATTTTCGTCTGTTGATTAATTTATTATTTATAAATTTATTAATTTATTTTTTTTATTTTTTAATTAGTGAGATCGCTTCTTTGAGTATTTCCCCTTACCTCCTCTTACTTCTTCCTAATGAACACCATATTCTTTCTGTGGGCTTGTTTCTTATGAACAGGTTTCATAATATGAACTCGCAAGAACTTTGACATTAAAAGAACATAGCTAATATTTATGTTGTATGCAATAAACAACAGAAAACTTATGATAGCATGAATATCGGCGTGATGTGGAGAGAGCAGAACCAAATAGAGGAAGAGTAACTTTTCATATGCAAGAGGTTCACAGACAGTGGCATGTTATGTCTCTGATTACTCAGGTTCAAATGATGTTCACAGGCAGAGGTGTTATGCCTGACTGCGCACGTGCAAAAGTGGTCCACTGACAAAGGTATTTTCCATCTTTGATTGCTCAATTATAAAATATGTTTGCAGTCTGTAGCATGCTATTTCTGATTGCTCATGTGTAAAAGTGGCTTACAGACTGTTGGGTTTTATCTCTCACTGTTCAGGTACAAAAGTGGTCCACAGACAGGTGTTTTACTCCTTTGATTGCTCAATTACAAAATATGTTTGCAGTCTGTAGTGTGCTATTTCTGATTGATCATGAATTCAGGTGGCTTACAGACACTGATGGGTTTTATCTCTCACTGTTCAGGTGCAAAAGTGGCTCACAGACAGTAGTGGGTTGAGTCTGCGATTGCTGTGATGCAAAATATGTTTACAGTTTGTTGTGTATTGTTGCTTTGTATTGCTCACGGGCAAAGGCGGTTCACGGACAGTGTGAGACATCTCTGATTGCTCCAGTGTAAAAAATTTCATAGTCTGTTGTGTTATTTTTGTTTGCTCAGATGCAAAAGTGGCTCATAGACAGTGGTGTTGTCTCGGAATGCTCATGTGCAAAAGTGGTTAACAGAGTTGTGTTATGCCTGCGGGTGATCTGTGGATCGAGTGACTTGAAAACTCAAAGGAGAAACAGTAAATGTAGGCGTATGCTTGAAAAAGCAGCTGTCTTTACAAGAAGAAAGTTTAAAATTAGTATTGACAACTAAAAAGTTACGACAGAGGGAGGGGGGATGTGTGTGGTAAAACTTGGTATTCATATGCACTCACTCATCAAGTTGTGTACTCTGCAGCGGGATCAAGAGGACATCTTTGTAGCACACTTTAAATCCTCTTCTCTTTGGTTTTTCCAGAGCCTTCTTTTCCTCTTGCACAATGCTTTCTCATCTTCATCAGCACGAGCAATTTCGCGTGGTCATCAGGTGATCAGCTAAAAAAACAAAAAAAAGAAATTTCTGGTTTCCCCCTACATTATATGTCAAATACAGCTTGAGATAGATTTGAAATAATGTTTTGATGCTTTCATATGGGCAAAGTTACCTCTTCGTAAATGCAAGCACGTTTGTGCTTATATTTGTATTCTTATACCACAATGTTACGTAACGATATGCACCCCGGAAGCAAAATAATAATAATAATAATAATAAACTGAGAGCTACGGGGGCACCACGTGCGGGGCACTGTAGGCATTACTTAATTTTCTTTGCAGCGTGCTTTCGGCCCCTAGCTGCAACCCCTTTCGTTCCTTTTTCTGTACTCCTTTCATATTCCCTTTCTTCCATCTTGCTTTCCACCCTCTCTACCAGTTGATTCATAGTGCAACTGCGAGGTTTTCCTCCCGTTACACCTTTTAATCTTTTACTGTCAATTTCCGTTTCAGAGCTCAATAACCTCATTGGTCCCAGTGCTTGGCCTTTGGCCTAAATTCTGTATTTAATTCAATTCAACAAAATTTAGCGACAATGAGGTTGGGATTAACTGGAATGGGTGACGGTCAATATGCCCCTCCTCCGTCAGTACATGGGGTTCATTGAACATCCAGTGGTCAGGGCAAGGGGCTAGCAACGTCATCCGATATGTGAACGCTTAGAAACAGAAGGGTAGCACCTTCTGCATTGCAGCCACTCAATCCAAGGGGGAATGTTATAAATATATATATATATATATATATATATATATATAT
>NC_089793.1:19865323-19870323 GCF_040412425.1 Macrobrachium rosenbergii | reverse complement strand
GAAGTGAGCAAATTATTCATGGGTTACTTTTAAAAAGTCATGAGTAAATTAGTGTCGCATAAAAAACATAAAAAATGGGGTATCAACAAAAATATGTAAGATAACGACTAAAAATATCAGTGACACCACTGCAAATGTTATATATAATAATCTTTTGAACTCACAACAAAATAGCCATAAAGTTAGATATGACAAAAAATGAAGCAAAAACACAGTTGAAAAATAGAAATGTCGTAAGTCTAAATCGCAGACGGTATCAAGCAAGATCTCAACATCTGTTGGACGAATTCCTAGGGGCGAGGTGTCGAGAAGGGCAGTGTTTCGCCATAGGACACCTCAGACATCAGCTCCATCTAAAGTGAGGCTAATTGGATCGCCCTGTGAGAAAGTATATAGATAATTATCCAATTACGGGTTGCCTATGCGTCTACCTGTACGTGCGTTTTTATCGAAGTCTTTATCGTGGTACGCCGGGTACGGACTCGGGCAGTGCCCAGTTGATGCTAAAATTAGTCATAAGTCAGCTCGGGCGCTTCTTGGGGTCTCTCAGTACTTATCTATATGATGCTCATTACTATGCTAGTCGGGTCACATAGAGCATTGATGAGGGTTGGGCATCTGTAGATATATGAGTTTCGTCAGTCATAGAGCGTTTTGCTAAGTCATGGCGTTTGTTCAACGGTGGAAAATTCGCTAATGACCGAATTGAATCAACGGCTTCGCAATTCGTTAAATGATATATAGCAATATATCCTGCTAATCTAATCAGATTACAAGCCTCCACAATAGTAATTAATGGTATTTTTCCGTGTTTTATTGGGAGACATCAGTATTGTTGGCTTCCAGTATAATTAAAATCTCTGGATTGGATTTTCAAGAATATGCGCCTTAAGGAATGGTAAAAGGCTGAACAGTAAATAAGTAGAGATCACGCTTATATATATATATATATATATATATATATTATATATATATATATATATATATATATATATATATATAAATATATATATATATATATATATATATATATATATATATATATAAATATATGTATATATATAGATATATACACACACACACACACACACACACATATATATATATATATATATATATATATATATATATATATATATATATATATATATATATATGTATAGTTATATATCTACATGCATATATACGTATATATATACATATATTATATATATATATATATATATATATATATATATATATATATATATATATATATATATATATATATATATATATATATATATATATATATATATATATATATATATATATATATATGTCATTCTTTTATACCCTACATGTTAGCTGGCTGGCTAAAGTAGCAGCTCTTTCTTCACTCTAGTTCCTGATCTGGATTCAAGGCCCGTGGAAAGGGTATCCAAAAGTTGAGGAAATCTTTAAAGTTAAGAGGTCAGTGTGGCCATTGAACTTGTGGATGGTACACTATGTCTTACAGATTCAGTTCGTTCCTTTACTGGGTCTCTCTCTCTCTCTCTCTCTCTCTCTCTCTCTCTCTCTCTCTCTCTCTCTCTCTCTCTCTCTCTCTCTCTCGATGTATTATGTTATTAAGATCTTACGACCCTTATGTAGTCTTAAATTGTTGAAGCCTCAGCTTTTATAGGGTCTTTTTTTTTACCGTAGCCTAATAAATTTTGGCAATAAATGATAATTTTACACGTTATTAAACTAACTGAAGGTGGCGAAAATTACCAAAACATACATTGGATGTTTCTGTATTCATTGGCAACGGACTCAAAACATGGAAATTTTCATGTTTTATGTATATACTTTACCAACGTTTTCTACTTCAGCCTTTCTTCCATCCAGCCAGTCCAGCCCATCGGAACCCCCCTCCCCCATAAAGCCCGCACCCTACCACCCCATGTTTCTCACTTTTCGACCTGTGCCCTCATTCGCCGGCACAATTGCCGTAGGTCAGTGTCAACAATAATAATTCCATTCTTATATCGAAACTAATCTTTGTGTGAGAGAGAGAGAGAGAGAGAGAGAGAGAGAGAGAGAGAGAGAGAGAGAGAGAGAGTTTACCATCCAATTACTGTCCTCGAGCATCCCACATCAAAAGAGTTTTTTATAGTGCCGCCTCAAAGGAAGAGCTCGTAATGTTATCGACACCTCATAGAAGACGGGAAGATTTCAAGGATACCTTAATCAAATAAGGGTCTTCAGGGTGCGCTAACCTTCAGGATTATCCTGACTTTTACTTTTTTATTTTTTATATTTTTTTGCAAGGCCCTGTCTGCCTTGGATTTAACTTTTCTTGTGCTTACTGTAATCTAAATCATACTGTCCTTCATATCAGGGGAATTAACATTTCTAGAACTTACAGGACTGTATGCAAATCTACAAAAAAGTGCAGCAATAATGAATTAGATTGTGGTGAAAGAACATTTCACATATTTACAGCGATTTGAAATTGAAGAGGAAGTTACAGATAGGCAATAATGATTATGAATTTTTATGAAATATAGTTGAAAGACTCGTTAATAGTAAACATGACTTCTTTTGCGTAAATTATATACTTGGTTATTAGTCCTCACGGTAAAAGCAAATGGGATATTCTTTCATCTATATGCAAATACATATCTATATATATATATATATATATATATATATATATATATATATATATATATATATATATATACATACACACACACACACACATACACACACACACTCATATAAGTAGGCCTGGATTAAATAAGGCTTATAATTGGTTCCTTTTCTGCAGCTAGTCCTCGGAAACGATCTTCTTAAGAAATTGGGATGGGATACAGCACCGAATATGGGAGAAAGTACACCGTAGTCGTTAGGGATCTTTCCTAGATAGTGACCCCAAGGGTTTTCGGGGGTCGTTATCTAGGAGCAATATTTCTTGGGGGTCATTATCTTTATGATATTTACAGTCTTTTGTTTATGTTTTTACGGTTATTCCCACGGGTTTGTACTAAGTACGCCGCAAAGGTGGATGCATACCGGGCTAAAACCTTAAGGGGTCACTATCTAAGAAAGATCCGCTGTTAGTAACTGGGAAAGTGATGAGGACTGATGCCAGTTTGATGCATATTGAATCAAAGGTGAAGAATCGCGAATCTAGTACTTGAGAGAGTGTAATGAGACATTTTTTGACGCATAGTTCACGCGAACAAGCAACCTCTCTAGAAAACCAGGTAGAGGCAATTATATTTCATGTCACAGTCAAGACAAGCAGTGCTGTTTACATGGCACAAGCCAACCATCCGCCCCCATAAAGGTTTAGAGCCAGTGGTTCTCAAAAATTTTTGGTCCATGCACCCGTTCACCTTATGTCAGAATGTCATTCCTGTCTCCCCCACCCCCCTTTTCCAAAATTGTTTGCCTCAAAAGGTGCATTCCAAATAATATGCAACAAAATGCTAACACAAACACACAAACTAGTGGAGAGAAAGCCCAGCGTGACCTCTCAGTAGTGTGGACCGATGCACACTGCATTTTGTGTGGTCCTAGAGCCAGTTTGAGGCTGCCAGTCTGTGGTCACAATTCCCCCCCCCACTCTGAATTTCCCCTCCTAGGGGGGAATACCCTCCTGGTTTAGGCACAGAATCCCTCAAGACTAGGTGCAGAAACCGGGAAAAATCATTAGTGAGTCAACTTTCCGAAGCATGGAAAGGAAAATGCCAGGCCTGACCAGAAGTCGTAGTTTGGTGTAACTAATTGTCCCAGTGTATAAAATTCTTAGTTTAGTGCCAGCGATGGTTCTTAAATGACAGAAAGATTAACCCTTCGAAGGAGACGACTGGGCTTTTGGCACTGTGACACCATGGCAGACTTTGAGCTTCACCTGTGTTTTCATAACACCTTGATTTTTGACGTCAGTTTTGCGGATTTCTAATGGATGACATATTAGGCAACTTAGTAGAAGAGAAGCAGAAGAGAGTAAGTTATACTTCCCAGCTGCGTATTCAGATTTCTGATGATGAATGAAGCGCATATGTAATGTGGTCATTATTTAAAGGAGTAGATAAAAAAACTTAAGATTTACTTCCGGCTTGTGTTCATGTTAATATGTGTTGAATTGTAGCCCTATGGTTTTAATTAGTTTGCATTAAAATTTTATAATGACAAGAGATTCAACTTTGTACTTCATATAGGAATTTTCAGATGTAATGAATTCCTTGATTAATAGCACACTATCAGGCAATCAAGACTCAAAAGGGTCTCCCCTGTGTATTGTACGAGGGATCAGTCAGTCAAGATAGGATCCCTTCTCCAAAATGAACAAGTTTTTTTGTCCTGTATAAATTTTGATGAATGTGCATATTTTTGTTATTGCTGATAAATGTTCTTGAGAATATATCTTGCTTTGTAATAAGATATTTCTAAAAGATAAGAAGTTCCATTCTGAATTTTCCCTTTTACTGAGGTCAACGAGTTATCACAAAAAAAAAAAAAAAAATCATTTACGGGACTTTACTGAATCCCTGTAATATATATTTCCTCTGTATCTTTGCTTGCATAGTGAAACCACGATTGCATACAATAAGGCCTTTGCCCCTTTGGGGGGGGGGGGATAGTGCCGTCAGTGCACCTCATGCAGTGGACTGTAGGCATTACTTAAGGTTCTTTGCAGCGTGGCTTCGGCCCCAAGCTGCAACCCCTTTCGTTCCTTTTACTGTACTTCCTTTCATATTCTCTTTCTTCCATCTTCCTTTCCACCCTCTCCTAACAATTGGTTCATAGTGTAACACCGAGGTTTTCCTCCTGTTACGCCTTTCAAACCTTTTACTGTCAATTTCCGTTCCAGCGCTGAATGACCTCATAGGACCCAGCGCTTGGCCTTTGGCCTAAATTCCATATCCCGTTCAATAAGGCCTTTGGCCCTTGCAATTCTTCCGTTACGGTCACCAAGGAACGAAACGCACTCTTTGCCTGCAGGCTATCGGAAGCTACAGTATTTC
>NC_089793.1:19860323-19862823 GCF_040412425.1 Macrobrachium rosenbergii | reverse complement strand
ATATATAATGTCTATAATGTATTTATATATATATATATATATATATATATATATATATATATATATATATATATTATATATATTGTGTGTGTGTGTATATCTATCTATCTATCTATCTATCTATCTATCTATATATATATATATATATATATATATATATATATATATATATATATATATATATATATATAATCAAATGCACTTGAAGTCACAAAGCACCTACTGGTCAGTGTCCGTGATTGGTTTCCCATAACTGGATGTAACACAAAACATATATTTGATACACATACATGTGTCCATACACTTATATTTATATATGATATGTACATTATATATATGTATATATATATAAAATATATATATATATATATATATATATATATATATATATATATATATATATGTAATTATAATAGCCACAATGCCCCCTTAACTAAGCTGTTACAATTACTGACGTCGGAGATGGTGTGACATGAATGCTGGAACATCAGGGTCGTAGAATAAAAAAAAAAATAAATAATTCCATAGTTTGTCTGTTGTGGGGAGGGGATCGAGGTACTGTTAATGAGCCTTTTGTGTAGACTCGTAAAACTACGCACATCTGTGGTGGTTTCTGCATGAGTGAATATGACAGTGTTTTCTGAATGAGGAGGTCAAACATAACAGTGAGTTAAAATAAACGCTATACAGGAGAAGAGTAATACCCCTAAATAGTGAAAAAAACATATACTCGTATGTGGAGAACAAAATGATGAGAAAGATAAAAGGCTGGTAAAATAAATGAAGAAAATAAAGGCAGTAAGTGCGTAATATAAGAATATTGAGTGCAAAAGATAAACTCCATAAACGATAATCCTTACTAGGTACATGTGAATCTGTAAGAGAGAAAGTGCATGCGTAAGGAAGGCCACCCCACGAAAAAGTTAAACACACAATTAAGAAGTCAGACTGCTAGAAATGAGGAAGGTATATCGACAAGGAAGTCCATGTTACTAAAAGTCAGAAGTCCCTACACACACGACAAACACATTTAATTTCAACACTATTGTTAAGATCGTTATATGAGAGTGGATATGGCATCATCGAGAAAGGTTAGGTGTGAGTACCTCTTTTGCATCGACGGGAAATGTATTTAAACTTTCATGCACTGGGATTTTTGAGCGCCATGATACAAGATATGATATTCTTTATGGAACAATAGAACATGCGCCCTAAAATATAACAGGTGGTGTACAAATGTTCAGACTGGACCAGCCATTATATAACTTGAAAGTGAAGACGTCGAGTCTGCCCAGTTACCAAATGGACAGCAGAAATACACATGTTCACAAGTGTTCACGTACAGGTTCACAAGTGTTCGTAGCTTGCAGACGCTCAAGTTTTGGTGACGGACTATTCGCTGTACGCATGTGTAAATCGTCTATTCGCCGTACGCATGTGTAAATCATCCATGATTTACGACAAGGGCTTGTGCTACCAGTGATAAATCTCCTTTCATTTCTCCTCTAGTTTGATTTCTAGCCATATAGTACTAGCACTTAGTACTTATCGTTAGGTAACCTGTACACATGTTGTTGGGCTGAATATATATTAATGTAAGACCATGTTAATCCAGGTCAACGGGGACTAGGTGTAGATCCTTGCCAGATTTGCTGCAATGCCAGAGGTTGCTTGAAAACATATTAGCACTATAGAAATGAAAGGGCCCTTTCCATCATTTGCAGTGTGTTTAAGAGGTAATTTTGTTTATAGTGAAATCGGATTTGGTATATACAGTGGAGGTTGTCAAAGATTTTTGTCAACAGAATTCCTGTTAATGTATAGTCTTCCACTGGATAAATCTGAGGTCTTATGCACAATTAAAACGAAAAACGCAATTGTACACACACAAATAATATTCTTGAACAAGTGAACAGCGACATTACAGAAATTTTTTATCCTCTACAATTCCTCATTCAGGAGAATTCCAACAGGCTCATTGAGAGAGAGAGAGAGAGAGAAGATTACTTCTAATTGTGTGGTACGTCGACCTTGTTATCAGCTGGTCGTTGTTCATTATTGGGTTAGGTGCTCTGTTTCCATCGACTTGCCTTACTTAGTAAAACGCAGGGAATGTAAATCCTTGCAGTAAGTACCAATTTATAATGCCTGAGTGGCCTACAGAAACGAGCCTTTTATTTTTACCACCTTGAATTTAAGAAACTTTTAGGTCAATGACTTTTGGAAGGAGGAAAGTTCAAATAAAAAAAAAAAATGCATGAACGTGAAAAAAATTTTTATGGCTACTTTAAATTTCTTATATATGTGTGTATGTACAAATATATATATGTGTGTGTGTGTGTGTGAGCGCTCATTTGTTCAGTATCTTCATAGATGTAGGCATACACACACACACACACACACACACACACACATATATATATATATATATATATATATATATATATATATATATATATAAATAATATAACAAATGTGCGCCTGCATATAAGGAAATAAT
>NC_089793.1:19847823-19855323 GCF_040412425.1 Macrobrachium rosenbergii | reverse complement strand
CAAGTCTTTCCCTATTAGAATGTCAACTGACTAATTATTATTATTATTATTATTATTATTATTATTATTATTATTATTATTATTATTATTATTCGCGTAGCAGAGCCTTTTAACTGCTACCTTATCACGGAAGGACATCATTGTCTTACTTTGGCTTTATATAAGTTTGCCTCAAATACATATGTTTTGATCTACTTTATTTTACCTTGTTGCGGTTCCGATTTATCTAGTTATCTGACTACAAAATGCGAAAACCCAAAGAGGCTACAAATGCTTCAGGTTCATTGTTCATGACGTCAGTGTTCAAAGTTTTTCCTTTCTTTTTTTTTTTGTTTGCTTGCACTGTTTCCGTGGGGGAACCTACTGACTTTTTATTTTGTTTTTGTTTTTTGTGATGTCGCCGTTGCACTTTTCATCCGTTTTAGTTTTCTGTAAAAGAAAACTATTGAGATGGCTTTGTCTGTCTGTCCACACTTTCTCTGTCCGCCCTCAAATCTTAAAAACTACTGAGGCTAGAGGGGAGCAAATTGGTATGTTGATCATCCACCCTCCAATCATCAAACATACCATATTGCAGCCATCTAGCCTCAGTAGTTTTTATTTTATTTAAGGTTAAAGTTATCCATGATCGTGCGTCTGGCAATGCTTTAGGACAGGCCACCACCGGGCCGTGGTTAAAGTTTCATGGGCCGCGGCTCATACAGAATTATACGCTGTACAGAAAAATCGATTGCGCCGAAGAAACTTCGACGCATTTTTTACTTGTTTTTTCTGTTGTTGTTTCGTGTTGTCGTTCGGTATTTTTAAAATTGGGCTTCTGATCATTCGTAACTCTGGCAACATCTTCATGTCTGGACCTAAACAGTTTTAGTTCCAAGATTCTATTGATGCTGGCTGAGTGCCTATATATATATATATGTGTGTGTGTTTATATTTATATATATACTGTATATATATACATATATATTATATATATATATATGTATATATATATATATATATATTTATATATATATATATATACTGTATATATATATATATATATATATATATATATATATATATATATATATATATATATATATATATATATATATATATATATAAATAGAAGAAAATAAAGAAAAGAGAAAGAGAGGAGAGAGAGAGAGAGAGAGAGAGAGAGAGAGAGAGAGAGAGAGAGAGAGACTAGAATTTGTAAGTGATTTTGAAATCCTAGTTTGGAATGATAAATTTCTTCTCCACTCAGAGGTCACTTAAGTTGAAATCTGGGTCACTTTCAGAGTTTAAACTTAGGCGAGTCATCGACGGAATCAAAATATTATGTAATTCATATTTTGGGCAAAATATTGGTTTAATAAGAAAAAAAAAAAATCTTCAACTCCTACTCATTACCACGTGTAAATGCAAAATGCTGAATTGGTTCCCAATACTTAACAGATTTCGCATATAAATATGAATAAAAAATTGGATAAATAAACAGGAGTAGCACAGATCGTGGTATATGTAATCTATCTTTATTTATTGTCCATTATTTGAGGATGTATTGCTAGCAAGGATTCTGTCGCATTTTACATCATAATCTGATGCAAGTTCTTTTGCTTCGGAAGAGGGTCTAATAATATTTTGTCTCTATTGCGTTAAATCATAGGCGTCAGGAAATCTGATGTAAGACACTGAGAAGATGAGGAGTTTGAACAGAATCGATGCTCTAAATTTGATGATAATAAAACACCTAGCCGTAAAGAATAAAAACTTTTATCACTTTCAAAGCTCGACAGAATTCACCCGATGACAGGTTTCAAGGACTGGAATATTCCCCACAGCCCGGAGGAGACGGACCATAAAAATAAGAGTCAGATTCAAGACTCGGTTTAACGAAAGGGTCAATGGAACCTTTTGTAATTTCATACAGTAGAATGGATACATGTATCACATGGATGCATGTGATACGTATGATGTTCAACACCGACTAAAGGATTCACGGCATCAAGATTATATAAATATTACAGTAATTATGTGGAGGTTTTAAAGATTCATGAAAACAAAGAAAAAATCGTTTGTAGCGCTTGTGGCCTCAAAAATTCCATCTAGATTTTCCAAGATGCAAAACCTAAAACTGTTCAGAACCTTCAAAACTGGACACAACTTAGGGCTATAAATCGCCAAAGCCTCTGAAACTTAAAATTTAGGAATCTAACGAGCTAAATTCTCCTAAAATCATTTGAAAAACCATCTGGTTTGCCATAGTGTTGAGGTCCCCATCAGGCTTCTTCTTTAATACGCTACCACTCTGTAGTCAAGGGCCCGCGCTGACATAAGGCTGGCTTATTCTAAACCAACCACCAGCCTTTTCAAGTACAAGGAAAGGGACGGGGAGTTAGAAGACTTTGCTAGCACAAACCCGAAGAAAGCAATAAAAAGAGAAACAATTAAAAAATGCTCCGAAGTTTCTTAGGCGCAATCGAGTTTTCTGTTAATCGTATAATCAAGCCCACCAAAAATAGTCCTATCTTTTGGTGGTCTCGGTATAATGCTGTATGAGCCGCTGCCCATGAAACTTTAACCAAGGGCCGGTGGTGGCATATCCTACATCGTTGCCAGAAGCACGATTATAGCTAACTTTAACCTTAAATAATATAAAAATTACTGAGGCTAGAGGGCTGCAATTTGATATGTTTGATGATTGTACGGTGAATGATCAACATACCAATTTGCAGCCCTCTAGCCTCAGTAGTTTTTAAGATCTGAGGGCGGACGGACAGACAAAGCCGGCACAATAGTTTTCTTTTACAGAAAACTAAAAGGAAGGTAGAATGGGGGTGTGGTTGGCCAGGAAGAGGCTGGCGGGGTCCTCGTGTACGAAGGGAGAAGCAATAGACCTACCTCTCAAATTAAGGAGTTAAGCATCTAGGTAATGCTTAACTTATTAACATTGCGAAGAACCTCTAACGTTATAAAGCTCATAAGAAAAACCTTTAACCTCGAAGAAAGCCAGATCGAGCCAAAGAGTGTTTGAATCTGGGAAAAATATATTCAACAAATGCACCGCTAACTCGGCGGTACCACTCAAACACAAATATTCAAAATTAATTGTTGATTGGGCGGTAAATTGGATTTTATAGGGTGGACAACGATACCCTGTGACAGTAATGATGAGATCGAGAATAAAAAGTGCCTCTTTTAAGAGCCAGAGGAAAATGATTAAATAAAACAAGACAGTCCTTCGATCAATAGGAAGATCTCTTAGAGTCGTAAGAAAACTGAATAGAAAAAAAGAAGAAACGTAGAAAGCATTCCTTCCATTCTTCTATCTTCCCCGATCGAGAGGATCAGCAGTGTTTACGACGCCGTTATAGTTCCAAAGTACTGCCGAGCAGTGTTTATCATGTGGTTAACGTCACTCCATTACACAAATTGCGGCCGTAAAAGGAATTCACGTAGAAATACTCGACAAATGAGCACTCGCTATCGGCGCCCAAAACAAGGCTTGCGTCAAGCAAGTCTTTTAACGCATCTCCCACAACTGTTTTGCATCCATGCAAAACTTCAGCCCTTGATGATACCAAGGACTGAATGATAACTGAATCTAAACTTCGAGAAATCATCTGTTTAAAGCCCAGTCATTTATATTTACAGTCAGGGACTAGATTGAAACTGACGTAAAAGGTAACTACAAATGAAATAAAACCCAGCACTGGTATAATTTCAGTTAAGAGCCTGACTCCATCAGCGGTTTTCACGACTGCTACCTTCTTCCTTTACGCTACTAAAACCTTACGAAGTATAATTAACGTAAACACTGATGATTACTGCACTTCCAAAATAGCGAAATGAAGCTGATGATCTCTACACAACTCTCCTCTATACCATATTAAGAGGCTTTCATTCTCAATGCAGTGTCACGTGCGCTTTCCTAAGCACTTTGGGGGGTTAGATAAAGAGGGGAAATCAATTACTTGAAGTCTGATGCCTCCGGTAATCATGCGGTAATGTTCTATTGTTAAGAGGATTAGCAAACTAATAAATTTCCCAATAGAAAATTAAAGCGCTCTCTCTCTCTCTCTCTCTCTCTCTCTCTCTCTCTCTCTCTCTCTCTCTCTCTCTCTCAGAACTAAAATGCATGCTTGTCATATTGATCTATGGAATTTTTTATGCAAAACTTTGAAAGATCACAAATACCCGTCCCTTCTGAGTGGATAATTGTTTGCCCTTGCCAAGAATGAGTAGGAGTGAATGGTAATCATACGTACCAGTAATAAAGCTTTTTTGATGAGGAACCAAGAATGATGGGTGTGTGTAAGTAAGGAAGGAAGGTATATCTGTGATAAAAGAATAGAAAAGGAATTAGGGAATACGCCATAACTGGGACTTTTACAAAGACGCCTTAGAGCGTGGGTTCTCTTACCTCTTAATCTTTCAAACGTCGACAGGATTGCCAAATACGTCATCATGCCTCCGACTCCGGGATGCCAGAATCATTATTATTACCAGTTATGTTAGGCGCTGCGATGATTTTGAAACGTCAACTTGGCTTTAATTTATGTATGGATATCTATGAAAAGAACAGGAAAGGAGAATGAAAGTGATATTATCATAATACATACTTCCAGGAAAATGACAATTGATGAATATACTTGTTACCTTCTTTATGAATCAGTAAATTTCCTTATCGTACTTAAATTATGTAAGAAAAAAAATTGGCAAGTTTTTAATGCGATGAGATAATGATACCACAAATCGAGTTCCACTTTCATTGATTTAAACCTTGAGAGGAAATCATCCAAGAGGAAAATGAATAGCTAACTCAGAGTTCTAAGTGCAGATGTGGACATTTTAAAATATCAGAATTAAAATGAATTTGTACCATATTAAATTTCTAACGATAAACCACATCATGTTTATTGTTGTCAACAGCACCTCAGCATCGATGTAGAATTTGAGCATGAAATAACAAATCAGTGATTTATATCACAGTTTTTATTTTTTTTTCCTAAAGTTCGCAAGAATATTTTGAATTTTTCTCGTGTTTCGATTTAATTCTTTTCAAAGAGACTATAACGTAATTAACAATATATAACGTATATTAATGTAACTTCAAACAACTGGTGAAAGATTCGGATTTGAAAATAGTTAAAGTCCTCACAGTAAAAGAACTTTTGTTGGAATGACTAGTACTAAAAAAAACCAAGATTTAAAATACTAAGGGAGATATACTATTTGCTTTTTAAGAGTTACGGACTAGTTTCTATTGATATGGTACTCAACGAAAACTAGAGTTATCGTTCAACAGCGGGAAAGAATTATCAATAGTTCGCTGATCAAATGATCCCCGTAGGGGGATAGTGCCGTCAGCGCACCTCATGTGGTGCACTGTAAGGTTCTTCGCAGCGTGCCTTCGACCCCAAGCTGCAACCCCTTTCGTTCGTTTTACTGCACCTCCTTTCATATTCTCTTTCTTCCATCTTACTCTCCACCCTCTCCTAACAATTAATTTAGTAGTGCAACTGCGAGGTTTTCCTCCTGTTACACCTTTCAAACCTTTTACTGTCAATTTCCATTTCAGCGGTGAATGACCCCACAGGTACCAGTGCTTGGCCTTTGGCCTAAATTCTATATTCAGTTCAGCTCAGTTCAGTTCAGTTCAGCTGATCAACTGATAACAGGTTTTGTAATGACAAGACCAGAGCCAATTGCAGACATCACATGAAGTCAATGCTTATATATGAAGTAGGTCGGCCACAGGACGGCGCAATTCAATCCCTTTACATTCGATTACGTAGTCTTTATTAAACGATGCTACACCATAGACAACACCAAGATACCAAATTTAACAACAAAGTCTTTTTATATGCTCAGTTTACCTGAGGATGCGTAAGTAAACGCATGCTTTAATCACAGTTAGCAAATATTTGAAAGTCGCGTAAAAGAATTAGAGGAATCTGAGGTCCTTTTTGTTTCATGGAAATTCCCAGATTTCGACCTTGTAAGGTAACAAACGAATGGAAAAAGTTACACCGGGATTGACGAGATTTAGTGGATTTACTTGGTCGAGATCTGTATCGTCGTGTTAATGGCTGAGGTTGCCATTCGCATTTCGCCGAGACCCCAGAGTTGTCAATTAGTGTAGCTAAAGCAGCGCAAATACCCAATTTACGTGTTGACCTCCACCCGTTGACTAGGGTACGAATCAGCAGTCGTTCTGCCACATTGCCCTCCGTCAGTATTGATACTTGTATTAAAAAAAAATTAAAATTACAGGTTTATCTTTTTTTTATTAAGTACAAGACTTGGCTGTAATGCATATATTTATACCAGTTGCATAGTTGTTGTTCTATCTCAGTTCACGCTGGCAATAATTCAAAGCACTTTTACGAAGAGAACTGTTCCTTTTCTGGGGTTTTCTCTGCGTCCCTTTCTCTCTGCATGTAAACAATATGTGTAGGTTTTTGTACATATGTATCCACATATGTATAATAAGCTGCAATCAGATAATATGCGGGGAGAGTTAATTCTTTGTTCGAGGGTTAGAGTTGCTGTGAGGTCGGGATTTTTTGGACATGATAAATTCAGCCGTTTCTGGTTGGTATTATTTCTGTCTTAAACTGCAGATATGCTCTTTCAGCGTTGTGCCCGCAATCAATATCTGTCTCAGCCTACAAGCTACAGTGGATATCGCCTTAGTTGGTTGCGCTGAGTCCAGAAGTCCACCCCAGGCCCCTTAAACCCTTATCTCTTACATCACTTCAGGGCTGCCATTAGGCAAGGGGCCGTGGTGACATAAGGCCAGATTAACCTGAACCAGCCAACCTACCAACGATTTTAGCTCAAAAACAAAGATTTTGAGTCTCAGACAAGAAAAACGATCGTTACAGTCGACAACTTTCCTTTTTTTTATTTCCTCTTCTATCGCCACCACCCGCTAGTCACTGCTAGAAGGGCAATATGTGATTTGTTCCCACTTCGCAGCTCTCTCTCTCTCTCTCTCTCTCTCTCCAGGGCTAGAATGACAACATCTTGATTTGTTTCTCTCTCTCTCTCTCTCTCTCTCTCTCTCTCTCTCTCTCTCTCTCTCTCTACGTATTCATTCCAGGGCTAGAATGACAACATATGATTTGTTTCCTCTTCGCAGCTCTCTCTCTCTCTCTCTCTCTCTCTCTCTCTCTCTCTCTCTCTCTCTCTCATTTCTTCTTCCACTAACGAAAAAAAGGTTTGCTCCATTTTCCGCTCTTGCCCTCATAAAAAATATTTCTAAATCTGTCATCGACAGTAATTGAAGCACCTCCTAAAACAGGGCATCTTTAGAAAGAGTGACAGAAGTAGACGAAACAAAAAGACCATTCCATGCGCTCACGGACGCCTAAATCAGAATGATTTTTAGTTTTCTGTAAAAGAAAACTATTGAGATGGCTGTTTGTCTGTCCTTCCGCACTTTTCCTGTCGGCCCTCAGATCTCAAAAACTATTGAGGCTAGAGGGCTGCAAATTGGTATGTTGATTA
>NC_089793.1:19832823-19842823 GCF_040412425.1 Macrobrachium rosenbergii | reverse complement strand
TATATATATATATATATATATATATTCAGATAATATATATATATATTGTATATATATCAGAGGGGTAATATAAGGTATATATATATATATATATATATATAAATATTTTTCAAAAATATATATATACATGTATATATATATTCTGATTGGCTCCCAAATATAACTATATTCAGCAAATCTTTTTGTAAATTCATATATATATATATATATATATGTATATATATATATATATATATATATATATATATATATAAATATATATATATATATATATATATATATATATATATATATATATATAAAAGCTGAAACCACAGAGAAAGTTTAAAGAAATTACAGAGCGCCAAGTACTACTGTGATTTACACATCTGGGACACGAAGAAGTGTAAATTACACGAGTATTTGGCACTCTATCGTTTCTTTTTAAACTTTTCCTGTGGCTTCAGCTGATAACAAAAACTCACGTCCATATTTATGATGTTTAATGTGTGTATATATATGTGTGTGTGTGTATAATACATATATATATACTGTACATATATATGTATATATATATTTATGATGTTTAATGTATATATTATATATATACATAAGACATCATAAATATGGACGTGATTTTTTGTTGTCAGCTGAAGCCACAGGAAAAGTTTTAAAAGAAACGATAGAGTGTCAAATATTCTCATGCAATTTACACTCCTTCGTGTCCCGTAGATGTGTAAATCATACGAAAGTACTTGGCGCTCTGTAGTTTCTTTTTAAACTTTCTCTGGTGCCATATATATAGATATATATTATATATATATATATATATATATATATATATATATATATATGATATATATATGTTGTGTGTGTGTGTTGTATATATATGTATATACATATATATATATATGTGTGTGTATGTATGTTGTATATATACATATATATATGCATATATATATAATGTATATATATATATAATGTATATATATATATATATATATATATATATATATAATATATATATATATATATATATATATATATATATATATATATATATATATATATATATATATATATATATATAGATAGATATAGATATAGTGTCTGTGTGTGCGTGCGCTCGTGTTATGTGCATACATGTAAGCATTAACATACATATAAAGTTATATGTTGCATTTTTATCTTATGAAATGATTAACTTCGCCGGCTTGTTACGTCCAAGATAAATTATCATTACCCACCTGTTGCCTCGATTATTAATGAATGTTCCAGTTATGTTCACTTTTACGGCATTCAAGGCACTGGAATTTTTATTCGTTTTTCATATTGCTAAGTATTATTCTACCATCACTTTAAGAAGAGTAAGGTTTTGCCAAAGAGAAAATCAAAATTATCCTTTAGAGTAAAAAAGCCTGAATCAGTGCTATGTAGGCGGTCAGAAGGATACTCAGTTGAACGGCTGTGGCTTCAAAGAAGAAATTCGTAACCAGCGAACAGAAGTCGGACATACTTAAGCATACCGACATTTTATTCCTGTAATACATAGGAATATCGTTAATAAGTTGCATTTATACTGATTTTAGCCGGTCTAATTTCATTTTTATGTGTATATATAAATGAGATGTCTGTTTTTTACCAAAGTTCAAATGATCCAATCTCTTAATCCGTTTTGCCCCAGTGAATGTGTTGTCAGATTAACAGAAAAATGCATTGAGTCGTCCTAACACTGAAAACAATTAATAATTCAATCACTGCCATGAAATGGCTTAATTTTATTGATTTCGAGGCAAGTAGTATATTTAACAAATGAAGGAAACAACCAAATATTAACGTTTCTTAGCAGTCTCTCCTATGCGTGAGCAATGCGAGTTTTTTTTTTATCAGCCCTATGCTGATTTAATCGAGAAGGGTAATTAGCCGCTATCAGGAGGGTTAAAACTATAACATTTTGAAAAAGTCAGCAATTTATCAAGATAGTATTAAACGAAGACGGATTCCTAAGACTTCAAGAAGTAGCTTCCAGGTCTTTGGGTGTGGCCCCCACTTCTTGCACGAGGAGAATTAATGCCTCGCGATTAGAATTGTTGATTTACATTTACGACTAAGCATCTCTGAAAAAGAAGAGTTGTACTTCATCTGAATGTAGCTTAAATACGTAGGCACCGATGAAATATACTAACCATAACCAAAACATCAGTCGTCATTATAACTACATATACTTCGGTGAGACTTGGTTAAAGTTCCTTGATAGAAGAAGCCCATAATAATATTATTCTGCATCCACGTGCACAGAAGTGAAGTAGAGCGCTGAAGGTCTTGATAGCGGAAGAACACTTGAAGGTGTTCGTCCAAGAGGCTGTATTTAGATTGTGCTTGCTAAGAAACAGTTCCATACAAAGATTTGATAATACAAGCAAAAGAGAAAGCTCATAGTAGAACACAGTGGAGTGTTATGCATACATTTACCCCTTGAAGTAATATGAATTGAATATGTTATGAAAGGGGAGAAATACGTTCTTATATTCAGTATCACGCTGGATGTGATGGTAGGGGATGTAAGGGAGGTTCTGCGTTGACAACATCGTTTTGATTGCAGGAACGGGAGAGAATCTAGAGAGAAAACTAGACAGGTGGAGATATGCGTCTGAGAATAGAGGGGTGGAGATGAGTTAAACAAATGACTGAATATATGACAAATGGGTTGGGTGATACCAGCGAGCCACGATTCAGCAGGGAGAAGTGAACATTCAGAGATTGTTGAAGTATCTAGCTCGATGATATATACAGCGGATGATATGGATAAAGAGGTTAACTGCCCAATACAAGCTGGATGGAATAATTTGAAGATGTTATCCGAGCTACTCTGCGGCAGGAGAGTCCCTGTTGGGAAATCAGCAAAAATCGTGGAAGAGTCTGAAAGAAAGCCCATTAATCAAGAGTGATATTGTTTGGGCCCCTGATGGAGAGGGGATATGATGAGTGACATATTGCAGGAGAGATCACGGAAATAGAAGTGCTAGGGGCTAAAAAGAGAGAAGGACTAAGACAAAATGGAGAGACTGCATTTTAGACTACATGAGAGACAAAGGAATAGACGAAGGGGAGACACAAGATAAACATCTGAAGAAAGGATCATAAAACAAACGACTCTGCACTAGAGATTAAGTTGGAAAGAATACACACACACACACACACACACACACACACATATATATACATATATATATATATATATATATATATATATATATATATATATATATATATATATACATACATGGTCAATTTCCCATTTATACATGTATTATTAATTTTCATATCGGTTTCTAAACAAGGAGCCGAACAAGGATGAATATTGCCCCATGTCCTTTTTATACCTTTTCGATACTCTTTATTCTTCAAACCTTCAGTCTCAACTGAATCGAAGAATCTTTTTCGGAATTGGATTCGAATACACGCGCGCTAGTTAGAGTGAGGTTGCCATAGCAAATATGCCACATAGAAGAATGATGTATTGCAGTTCACGCATTCATATGTCTGTCCAATTCAGGCACGTTTTGCTAGAGTTAACGTAGAAACGCCCCCACTATTGTAAAAGAGTGTTTTATAATTTTTTTTTTTTTTGCTTTAAAACTGACATGTACGGAATCAGCTAATGCCAGTGGTTCTCAACCAGGGAGGAATTCTCCCCTGAGGGGAATTTCAGACTTTCAGGGGATTGTGTACCAAGGATTTTTAGTATTATATGCATATTATTCGGAATGCAGCTGCTGAGGCAGACAATTTTGGAAATGGGAAGGGGGTGGGGAATGGCATTCTGACATATGAGGAAAGAGTGCATGGGCCCAAAAAGTTTGAGAACCACTGAATAAAATGAGAATGCTGAAATATGCTGAAAAGCCGTATAAAAAGGATTGATAGCTTGCGTTAGCAGACAGAAAGCTGCCACTGATTCAATGCTGTCAAACATTTCCTAACTAGACACGTATACCTTGCTAAAAATGATTATGAGCATTATTCTCCGTAAATGGTATTAGTCAACCTTCATGACTCACAGACTATTTAGAGCAACTGTCTCTATCGATTTCAGATACAGCCGCGTTAATCTTAACATCTGACTTTGCAATATGTTTAAACGCTCGTAATTTTTCTTTGGATGTCAAAACTTCATCTCTCAAGAGAGAGGGAGAGAAAAAGAGAATTGCGGAATTCTATTCAAGTGTTATTTCGAAGATACAAAAAATAAACACCCTTAAGTGTAGACATCATAGAATGAAATGCTAGGCATTATTCATTGATGTGGAATCCAATTCACGAAAACAATTTCTTTCGTGCCTGAAATATCACAGGAAATGAGACGCAATGAAACTTCCGCGTAACCTACTGCAACTTTCCAAACGTCGCCTGACCATTAATGATGCGGAGTTTTTCTGCTTCTTCGGTGGGTGCACCCATGAATCGTGAACCGTAACAAATTAGCAAAGAAGAATGCGTAAGATGTTTGAACTCATGAATATTCATACGATTCTCTTTCATTAAATTTTAGGAATTTTTTTGTTTCGACTCCGAGAAGGATGTAATTGTAACCTGATCTTTATTGCAGACATTCTCTCTCTCTCTCTCTCTCTCTCTCTCTCTCTCTCAGGCCTCATAAGGCCTCATAATCCTAAGTGGTAAAGTGTTCAGCCCACATTTGAATGACTAGCGCTCTGTCCACGAATAGGTTTAGCTAAGCAGGAACGATATGGGTGCGTTCTCTAAAATTCCTGAGAGATGCTAAAGTCTGACCAGTGAATTAGGTATTTGGGTTTTAGTCGAGTGTTGTGGGTCTCACTTTGGACTAAGCAAGAAAGAGAGAACAAGTGTGAGTTATTATTACGCTTCCGAAATGGTTACCGCCATTACATTCAAGTAGGAGAGCCTAAATTAGGCAATCCTCTTAAGTGTTTTTTTTTTTTTACCCATATTAAAAGTAAATGTCTGGTTTATTCATCACTGGTCTCATGTTAGAGCGGCTCCATCTTTTGTCTCTCTTGTCGAGAGAACTAAATCAAGGGTAATTAGTGAAATCAGTGACTTTGTCCTCACTTTTTCACTGGATTCCCTTTTTATCCTCCTTTTGGGGCTTTGAGTATTGCAAGTTTCATTAAATATTTGTTTCGTCTGGTTCTTTTTAGGAATTCCACACAACAAATAAAGGCATAATTACCCTTCGGTAAATGTAGATAGTTGTGCTCTGTCATTTCAGCCATTTTCAGAAATACTTTCCATTAAGTCATCATACTAAAGAAAGCTCATTTCGTGTACAGTACATTATCCGATCTCGAATGGATGTATTGCGCATTATCTTACTATTTCTGGTGTCGGTTCTTATGGAAGTACATTTCAGAGAGCAAACGCTTAAAAATTTTTTTCATAATGATCTTCTCTAGGAGTTAAAGGTCAAATGTAGGTTATTCACTTATATATATATATATATATATATATATATATATATATATATATATATATATATATATATATATATATGTGTGTGTGTGTGTGTGTGTGTAATATATATATATATATATATATATATATATATATATATATATATATATATACAGTATATATTTATCATAGTGTGTATATGTCTGGAAGTCTACAGTCATCTAAGTAAAAAAAAATGACTCACCTGTAACTAAATAAACAGCATGAATTTTTAAGATTTGTTGTTTGGTGTGATGATAAAAATAAATTTTAACCTTGGAAGGAATCTGCTTAAGATTTACGAGAGCATAATTATGTTGTCTTATATTGTGCCCAAACGATGGCGCAGTATCATTAACATGAACTAAATACCGCTAACAAAGGCTCCGCTAACCTCAAGGATGTTGTTAAATCCTGTATTAGCTCTCACAAACCATGGTCACATTCACATCACAAACAAACAAATAAATAAAAAAGTAGATTCATGTGATTGGAGAGAGAGAGAGAAAGAGAGAGGAATAGCTAATCCAAAAAGAATCTTCGCAAACACATTCACCTTCTTCTAATCTTTCCAGTATTGTCAACAACTAAATTGGTAGATTGGTAGAGACATCGCCAGTACCGAGTCTCCTGTTAGGAATCACCTAAGTGCTTCTAAGGAGCCATTTCTGCAACAGGAGCAGTGATTGCTTCAGGATATTGAAACTTCACAAGCTTGATGTGGCTTGCACCAGTTCGCCATTAAGCTTCGCGGTCTGATCCCTTCCTAAGACTTTTATTTAAAAAAAGAGTGAGGGGGAGGGGGATACTGTGTCTGCCCTACTTTCTAATTTAGTTTTGACCTTAAAGCGCTAATGTCGCGAGAGAGAGAGAGAGAGAGAGAGAGAGAGAGAGAGAGAAAAAAAATTTAATCTCTTCTCGACCATCATACCTGGTTCCATTTGCTATTGTGGCCTCTGACCTCCTTCGCAGGGACACAGGATCGTTCATTGAAAAGGGATTGGATCCAATAATTTCACGATTATATTTGGCGTCCAGATGCGATGCCGAGTAACCAGCATCAGGTCGAAGGCCAATATCACTTTTCCTTTGCAATTTTAAAGAACCCAAAAAAGGGCGAAAGGGAATTGAGGGCAATTTGGATATGTCTGTCTGAAAGGCTGTTGGCTGGCTGACTCTGGCGTAAAAGAGAATCCGGGAAAGCTAAAACAGCAAATGCTATTTTCCGTTAAAGATTCGAGTTTGGTTTCTCACGCATAAATTCAGTACTTGTAGGGATTCTCTGAACAGTTGGAGTGTCTTTCTCGCGACATGAATTCAGTGGACAAGCAATCATCATCACATTTAGCACATTGCAAATCATTCCTTTATCAAGCTTAAAAATATGTATATTTTCTTGTATTTAGGTTTGCTTATATTCTTTAACATCTTCAAGTTATATGGAATACAAACAGATGAATATGATAAATACCTATTTTGTATATTTGTAATCTTGATACTGGAAAGTCCATATATAAACCAATATATATATATATATATATATATATATATATATATATATATATATACACATATATATATGTATATATACATATATATATGTATATAGATATGTATAAATATAAATATATATATATATATATATATATATATATATAATGCAAAGTGCTGTGACCCACAAATATAAGAATATTAAATTATATACCATGAGATATCATTTAAGCTATGGCCAGTGAGGAAAAGAATATGTTAGTTAATTTAAGTCACAATTAAAAAAAGGATCTTGAGAAAAATATTCTTTTTTTGGTAAAGTTAATAAAATTTCTTGCGCATGTAAAGCTTACATTAAGGTAAGATTTTCCTTCCAAAAAGTAGAATATTCCTCGAAACACGACGAGATTCTCCTAATCTGCTCCTTTGTATACAGTACCCATAAGTACTCATAAACATCAGATAATATTAAGAACCAGAAGACTCGAAACCACCAATAAATTCGTGATTTATTGGTACTCTTGGCAATGAGGAAGTATGATTATGTCTTTATGGCTGTATGGTAGCTTTGGAATTATGTAAAGGACACTTAGAGATCGGTCAAGCATTTCACACGCTATAGGGTTGTAACACACCCCTAAAGGGAAGCGATTATTACACTGGGACGCTGATATTTACTTTCCTTTTTAGGGACCGGGAGTCATCGTTTTTCTCAAATAGCTTCCAAACTAATTATTTGATCGAAATGGTACTTTGACACGTGTATGCAAGACACCTCCCACTGATTTTTGGTAATTTAGTGCATTGTCAAATGGTGTTAGTAAAGGCGTTTACTCTTGGCTTTTAAAGGCAAAGTCGCATGAGCAGGATTATTCTACGCACTCGAACGTCCGCTATCCCCCATAGACAGGAAAGGGGATGCGGAGATGGCGAGGCTAGGAAAGTGGTTGAGGGAGGGATGATGAGGGAAGGGGGAGGGAGGGACCGGATGGGGATAAAGGACCTTCGAATGCATTGTTTGGCGATGCTTGGCAGCATCATGTAAGTCATGAGTAAACGCCTTAACTAAAACCATTTGACAATGCACTGTATTACCAAAAATTAGCGGGAGGTGTCTTTTACACTTTGTTAAAGTACCATTTCGATCAAATAATTAGTTTGAGAGATATTTGAGAAAAACGATGACTCCCGGTCCCCGAAATGGATAGGTTGGGTCTATTGGTATTAACCCGGTATGTATCCACCTTTAACGTCACCTGCTCCAAGGTGCTAGCACTAAACATGGTCGAAGCCCTTGGGACGCTGTGTTTAGTACTAGCCCCTCGAGATCAAAAGTATTATATACACCCATTTCTGTATTGTGTGGTCAACAAATTATATTAATAAACAATATCGTCGTGCTACCATCTACTTTACTTAGAATGAGTTTACTCCTGACTTGGACAAAGGTGGATACATACTAGTTATAACCGAGTCTAATATGCTCGAATCGCAGATGCCGCTCAGATTTCATGATTTCATGACTGTGAAAAGAACCACCAGCACTGAAATGATAAAGTAAAAGCTTTGGTGCTACTATAGCGATAATTAGACCTTTTTTGCTTTAAAAACAACCCACCAAGGCCTTTTTACTTTCCTCAAACTAAATAAAACTATTTGATTCAGAGGCTTTAAACATGGCGAAACAACCGTTTCATCATCCCCTTTAAAATAGCCCTGAGGGTAAAATGTAGAAAATGGATGGTAGATGATATACTATAGTAGCAACATTATTCTCATCATCATCCCCTTAGCGGTTTAACCATCAGTGTACCATGCATAGGCATTACTAAGTTTTTTTTTTTTATTGTCCTCCCTCTGGCTTTGGCTGCATCCACTTTGTAGCCTTTTACTTTTACTCTCCATTCCCGCCTTCATTTGCTGTCAACCTCATCTTCTTACCTCTGTCTTAAGCGTTGGGTGGCTGAAAGTGCCTCAGTGCTTGTTTTTTTTTAGCCAAATTTTCATAAATAGGATTCTATTTTCATCCCGTGATAAATTTAATGTTATACATTAAAGTGAAGAGTAAATAAAGTAAAACTGAAAGGTAATGCGTAAAAGTCTTCATTTAACGTATAACTTACTCAGCAAGTATTTTATTTTTTCCAGTGCGCTTCTCTTGAACGAGAAGCGCAGGAAATCATTAATAAACCAATGTCCCATTAATATAAGGGGATAACAAACAACACAGCACAGACAAGTGCTTTGATATCGTAACCATTATTAATATTTATTTTTGCTGTATAATGCTTCTACCTTTCCTTCAAATAAATATTATTACCATTTTTGAATTAGTTATAGCCTATCAGTATCAGTATCAGAATTCAGGTTTTGATCTGAATTCTGAATCAGTGAATTGTTCGTATGGAAATAACGGCGTGGAACTGAAAAACAAGTAAAAAATGCGCCGAAGTTTATTCGGCGCAGTCGAGTTTTCTGTACAGCGTATAATAAAGGCCACCGAAAATATAGGCTATCTATCTTTCGGTGGTCTCGGTATAATCCTGTATGAGCCGCGGCCCATCAAACTTTAATCACGTCCGGTGGTGGCCTGTCCTACGTTGCCAGACGCACGATCATGGCAATTTAACCTAATAAAATGTTTGATGATTGGAGGGTTGGAATTGCGCGTCAAGATTGAGGTGGATGATCAAAATACTCTAACATACCAATCTGCAGCCCTCTAGCCTGAGTAGTTTTTAAGATCTGAGGGCGGACAGAAAAAGTGCGGATGGACAAACAAAGCCGTCACGATAGTTTTCTTTTGCAGAAAACTTTTAAAGACCAACTGAAAGAATCTGGGACAAGTATTTATTCCAGATGAATAGATTTAAATTTAAGAGTTTGACATCAGTATACACCGTTGCAGAACAGTTTCAACTGATGTAATAAAAGTAAAAGTGTACATACACGAATATTATTTCCCTGTCCGTGTAGGTCATTGTATGTTTGGCAACCAGGAAGCACTTGCAGCCGGGTCTCTCTCTCTCTCTCTCTCTCTCTCTCTCTCTCTCTC
>NC_089793.1:19772823-19827823 GCF_040412425.1 Macrobrachium rosenbergii | reverse complement strand
TTATATAATATGCACGTGTCGTTTACACTTCAAGATACATGATAATGTAAATATTTATATGTGTTTGTTTATTACGCATATAGGCAGGATCATTTATCTTGTGAAGTATCGTAAAAAACATATCTCAGGGCAGGTTCCAGTTTGATTCGTATGTACATGTTCGTTTGTTTGAGCCTAATAAAAGCGATACCCAGTAAATGAAATTGAAGTGATTATAAACCACTATTTTACTGACAATATCAACTCCGACACTTAAATTGGCTAAAAGCTTACCAGCGTTAATATTTTAAACCTCTGAAATCACATGTTTTCACGTTTTTGCGAGTGATTTCTTAAAATGAACGAATGTTGCGATAATAAGAATGATGCTTAGTATTGGAAGGAAACCAAAAAATAGAATAAAAATTTATTTTTAAAAGCACTTTCTGAAATCAGCTGCACTCGTTAAGAAAAACAAGTTACATTTAAACTAAGCGAAACTGGAAGCATAAATTATTTCAAATACCCTCCTGGTTATTAAGAAGTGATCGATTATTTTAAAGGGCTGGGGAATGACATACTTAATGAACGCCGGACACTGCCAGGAAAAAAAAAAAAAAACGAGAAGCCTAACCACATATTTTATTTCGAAACTGCCCATGGGTGTAACATATGCATCAACTAACAATTTCCTGGAATACATTAGTCAGGTAACAGCTAAGTTGCAATATCATGTAACTCGCAGTACTCTTAGAAATGTGTGCAATGATTTAGCAGTTAGAGTAAGGACCGGGGATAGTATAAATTAACTAGCCGGGTATGCTGCATTTCTCCTGAGTTTTTCAGTGACTTCAAGACACCGAATTTCCTCAAAGGTCACTGACTTCTGGCAAATTTCCAAGGAGCAAAATGCAGATGTATTTAGCAATGAGAAAAAGAGAGGAGTTGAGGAAACTGAAAAACTCAGTAGAAAAAGGAGAGAAATTAGTATATATTAAGGTTAAACTACAAGAATAATGCAGCTTGCATGACTTCTCTTCAACTCAAATAAGTTTTATTTCTATAGATATAATAGACAATTTCCAGTATAAGAACTCATCTTCATGTGTGTACCTATTTACCCTTATGTGTATATGTTACGGTAAGATTGTGAAACCAGGGATTTCACGAAATCCCTGAAATTTTCAGGGAATTCTTGAAATCACCAATTCACTTAGGAACATTTGATCCCCGAGGGGTTAGTACTAAACACGGCGAAACACATTTGATCCCCGAGGGGCTAGTACTAAACACGGCGAAAACAGTGTAGATGAATCACAGTTTCGCCGTGTTAAGTATTAGCCCCTCGGGGGTCAAATGTCCCTAAGTGAATTGGCGATTTCACGAATTCCCTGAATATTTCAGGGATTTCGTGAAATCCCTGATTTCACCGTCTCACTGTAACATATATACTGTACTGATTAATACTTACATTCACACACAACAAACACACACATGCACACGCGTCATCTGTAGCCCATTGTACCCCAGTTGAATTAGGCCTACTTACATGGCAAGTAGCAAACTGTAGTGAGTCGCCGCATGCCTAAAAATTAGAAAAAAAGAAAACTAAGAGGAAGGAAGGCCGAGCCGTAACCTCACTCGAAAACGCCTATCACAAAAAAGATCATTATGCAAATCTTGGAAAGCATTTGCATATTTCCACAGGGCAGCTGGAATGAGTCCCGTCACGGTCGCGAGGTGGAAACGGCAATGTGAGTCCATATGCGAAATTCTTGTGGTAATGAAACTAGATTCCCGAAGTTCGAGAAAGTCGGTGCAACGGCCATTCCTAGGATGCTCTTCTTGCAATTAGTTCCTCGGTTCCGTCGGAAGCCGCTAATGACCATGTTTCTCACGTTTCTAGAAATATCTGTCTATCTATGTATCTATCTACGAGTCGTCATTGAAGCCTTAGGAATATATATTTATTTATTATCATTATATATATATAATATATATATATATATATATATATATATTATATATATATATATATATATATATATATATATATATATATATATATATATATATCATTTATTTACAGAAATAACTGAATTTTGAGCTGAATGTTGCATGACTTCGATAAGGTGAGGATGAAGCAGGTCTTATCAAAATGAAGAAAACTTCGAATGTAATTTCGGGAACAAATAAAAGCAAATGGTCAGGCGGGAAATATGCACAACTGAAAACAAAAGAATAATCATTTTTTCTATGTATTTTTATATGTTCCACAATAGTAGTTTTTCCACATGTCCACACTTGCGACAACCTAAACATAACTAGAACAGGTGGAGAGACTTCATAGATAATTATCTTAAAACTTTTATTAATCGTAAGAATTCAAACAAAAATGCTGTACACTATGTTTTGGGCTGGTTAGGCTGAAAAGAAAAAAAAAAGCAAATAAGTACACAAACAAAAGGAAAATAAACGGAAGTGAAGATAAGAAAGCAAAGTGCAGGGTAGAACGCTGCTTAATGGATTGAAATTATTTATACAACAACCTAATAACAGTGACCGTCGCTACAAGACTTAAATAATCACAAAGGCTGCCAGACGTTCCTAAGTGAAAAATTATACCTTTCAGAAGTCTCTCCTGTCTTGTTTGCTGGACGTCAAAATGAGCAAGCGAAATTAAACAGAAACGAATTGAATTCGCTGGAAGAGATTCATGCAATCATCGCCTGAAAATAATTAAGGCTATGTATCCAATTACGATAGAGCATGGTTTGCACAATAGAAAATCAGAGGGGCGGCGTTCCTTTGCTAAGAGGCTCATTATTCTAAACACTGGTATTGCGAGTAATATAATTAATGATAGCTCAGGATGTTTTACGGCTAAGTACTTTGGAAAAATTAATCTGCCTTTCCAACACAGAAAATCACTGTAAGCGACAGGCTTTACCTAATACTGTTTAGAAACTCAATTCTAAATACCAGAATGTTAAGTAATGAAGTTGACAAAAAAGAGAAAAGGAAAGTTATGGCCCAGTTAGCAATGACATAGTAATTTGAGGTAATTAAAATGCAAAAATGTTGGAGCTGATCGAGTTGCATAACACAGAACGTGGAGACATTTTCCCCTGTAATTCAAAATACCAAAGTTAAGACAGTATCAGTGAAAACACTGATTTGCAACATTTCCTGTTAATCAGTATTTCACACAAATAGAGTACCGAGATGTATGAAAACTGCACCTAGAGGGATCCAGCAGCATCATGTTTAAAGAAAGTCGAGGACTTTGTAGACGGGGAAAAAAAGATTCTGATATAAAACACTTATAAACAATTTATTTGCCAATACTCTTACTGATAGAACCGAGAACGTTCTGCAATACGCTTAAATATACAAGAGAAATAAACACCTGTTAGTTAACAACAAAAGATGGTATTAAAAAAAGTCTCTCTCTCTCTCTCTCTCTCTCTCTCTCTCTCTCCCCTTGCGCTTTCCAGAGTACTTCGGTACAACGGTATGATCTAGGTATAGTTTCCATCTCGTACATAGATCACTCAGTCATGTCAATCTATCAGCCAGTCAGTAAATAACCAACAAAGTTCACTCGTCTCCCCTCCGTTTTGATGAATAAAAACAAGTTGATGGAAACTAATAATTCGCATGAATTCTGTAATTTACATGCAGAGAGCAATGCAGTTAATAATCGCTCGCAAACCTATAACCTTTTGAAAGAGCATCTCGAAACGCCATGTCTAATGTGTAACAGTGTCACAGACTAGATTCAACGGTATATTTTTTTTATATCCACAGGACAATCTTTTGTTTAGCTCTTGGTTATCAGGAAAGAAAAAGCATTACGCACAAGAAACAGTAAGACAGTGTCAGTGCAGCGAGTACCAAAATAATTTTTATCAACTTTTATTTTAGTCTCTGGATTAAAATTATAAAAATTGAAAGCACGAAAGAGGAACGATCATTAGAGTGGTATTTATAAAATATACTTAAATGGGCTTTAATTCCTCTTATTTCAGCATTTCTTTTTTTCATGTGAGAGACTTAATCGAACATACAAATGAGAAATTCCCAGTATGCAAGGCGTCTTCGAAGGAGATTTCATCTGCAACAAAATCCCCTAAGTTATTTACTTCGCTGGTGACAACTACGAGTTTGGGAACAATGGTAACTGGTCTCGCTTTAGCACCGTACTTATTTCTATTAGCCTATCTGTGTATACAATCGCAACGTATTGTTCTTCTTATCAGAGAGAGAGAGAGAGAGAGAGAGAGAGAGAGAGAGAGAGAGAGAGAGAGAGGGGAAAGTGTATGCGTGCTTGTGCTTTGAGAATCCTTAAATGAAGACGTGATCGAGTCTGGATAAGTTTGTAAAAACTATCATTACATTAAATATTTTCAAAAGTCTTGGAGTAATGTTCATGATAAAGCCATGAAGTAACAGTTACCGAGACAAAAAAATAAAAAAAACCGCTCACACACACACAATGAAAGGTGTGATAGGTGGCAATTTTGGTTAACAGGTAACTGGATATAAGTTACGAATTCCAAATGTCCACACTTGCACCACCCAGCTTGCTTAGAGCGAATGATATCTGACTTGGTTTGTAATTCAGCTAACTAGTGCAAATTACAGTCCGATGTAATTTCTAATGTCAAAAAGTCAGGGTAGGCCGATACGCAGAGGATGAAATGTCTGACAACAAATGTCTCAGGTTAAACAATCACATCCTTTACAGAGCTGTTGACAAAACTTCGGACAAAGCTTCAAGGAGGCAGATAAGGGTTAGACACGAATGACAAATACCTGACAAATGCTCGTGCCAGAAGACGAGATAAGCTATAAATGATGACAAAGAGCAATAGTTCGAATCGGTGTACATTTTTTTTTTTTTTGTCTTTTCTGTTCTAGGAACTAGAGCAATGTCCAAAACGGGTATCAACTGACCTAAAAGTCACCTACAACATGGGGCTTTTTTCCTTAAAGCGCCGTTGATATCGAAGGCAGCTTATTAGTTATGAGATGACGAGAATGTCTGAATAAGTTGTAGAAGACCTTGAGTTCGGTATTTTTGCTTGTGGCCTGTCTGGATCTCGAAGGTATAGTTCGTGCTTTGTCATGTATATGACCGTAAGATACCCAAAACATTTTCATTTTCTGATTTCTTTCTTCAAGCCATTGGCAAAATTCTTTTTTAGGCTGCGTCCACACAGGTATCCATTATATCCTTAATGAAACGTTAGTATTGATAAACTGTGCTCAAAACGATTTGATAGAATGATACCAACTTCATCAAAGAGTGATAACAGAATAATAAAAGGGCTGACTAAAATGGTTTTCATCATTTTCGTAATTCGAAAATAAATATACCAGTTTTGCTGTCGTCTTTTATTGTGATGGTGACCAAAATATTAGCTAATCTTATTTGTTATAATGTTCTGCAAAAGATCGCATCCGTTACCTAGATTGTTCAGTAGTTTGTTCGGCGACATCACAAATTTTCGCGACAGTGCTCTTTCCGTGCTCTTTCCCGTTTCTTTTTATTGAAAGTGAATGCGTCAAATCGAGTACTTATGGGGGTCATTGTGGCTATAAACTGAATATAGAATTTAGGCCAAAGGCCAAGCACTGGGACCCGTGAGGTCATTCAGCGCTGAAACAGAAATTGCCAGTAAAAGGTTTGAAAGGTGTAACAGGAGGAAAACCTCGCAACGTTGCACTATGAATCAATTGTTAGGAGAGGGTGGAAAGGAAGATGGAAGGAAGAGAATATGGAAGGAGGTACAGTAAAAGGAACGAAAGTGGTTGGGGCTAGGGGCCGAAGGCAAGCTGCAAAGAACCTTAAGTAATGCCTACAGTGCACCGCATAAGTGCATTGACGGCGCTGCCCCCCTACGGGGCATTATGGCTATAAGAAATAGATGTTATTTCACCACGTTAACCTCAAGACCATAAAGAATTGGACATCAGAATTATCTGAATCATCATTATTTCAACTTAATATCAGTCGGAGAGGTCTAGATTTGTATGCATGAAAGAAGGGTGTTTTGTTCTAACGTTACATCGACATAACATAGAAAGATTTTTTTTAAGTCGCACCTTTTTCAAAGTCTCCAGTTACTGATTAATTTTCCATTAATTCGTATTTGCTCGCTCAATTAATTCTGCTGTCTACTTTTGGATCCAAGCCTATGCAGACAACTTAGCTTTGAACCAGGACACTGATCACTAAGAAGTTTTATTACCGATGTTTACTTATGACTTGGAGTAATTCAGATATACAGTAGACTGCAGGTAAAATAATCTTTGTGTAGTGTTTTACTTGTCCATTATATAAGGATATTGATGTTTCTCCGGCGCAGAATGCATATATATACTTCAGGTTTTATTTCTGAATGTAAGATATGTCGGTCAAGCGAGACACCTAGACTCCTGGTTCCTAACTTGTATGCCTGCATATGAGCGAGCAGATCTTTGAATAATTTCTGATATGAAAATAACCTTACTTCAGCAATTTTATCATGCTATTTGGTGACTGAAATATCGACCTTTTAACATTTCGTCCATACAGAAATAAACAGAAGTAAATACAAGTTCTATAAACTCGGGAGGAAACTTCAGTGACACAAGTGGCGATTTGAATCTTTCGTTCACCCATCTTGGTCGCACTAATTTCCAAATGGCCGGAATTATTGAAGGCTGAATAATAATAATAATAATAATAATAATAATAATAATAATAATAATAATAATAATAATAATCCTACCCTGAATGTGCATTTATGACTAAAATGTTAATAAAGAGCACAAAAGCATATCTTACTAAAGCATACAGTCTATATCACCTTCGTCTTGTAAGTGAGCTCGAATCCTTTATCGCTAAATGATCTTCAGTTGTTTTAAAACCTTAGGGGACTTACTGCACAATATAAGGGCATCTCCGCAGGATAAAAAAGGAACTGTTTATCTCGAAACCAGCCAATCACATAAAAGGTTACCTATACCTACCTTGACTATCGCCCGATAACCATTTAACATTCAAATATATTGCCCAATATTATAACGTCGAATGATACAAGTTTACTTACGACACAATCAGCAATATGACAGAGAGAGAGAGAGAGAGAGAGAGAGAGAGAGAGAGAGATTCTTGTCGTAAGCCATCAATAGGTATCATAAATATATCTTCTCATACAATTAATTCTAGTAATAAATAATCATGGAGGTGTCACATCGACTATCATAAAACAATTTATCTTTAGGGTCTTCTTAGGTAAAGGTAGTTAGTTTGGAGCAATGCTGAATAAATTTTATGCTAATATATTATATATATATTTATATATATATATATATATATATATATATATATATATATATATATATATATATATACATATATATATATATATATAAACATATATACGCATACATACCTAGAACCTACTGGTCACTTTTACTGGAAAAGTATATAGGCTAACTGAAAATTGCAATGACAACACAAACTCACATATATAAGTAAAATTCTGGCCTTTTTCTCAGACATATATTTATATTTAAAATAGTCTTAGCAACTTCGTAACTTCTTGACATCTCCATGCTTTTTGGGATAGGCGTGTGTCTACAAAGCCTTGAATCCGCAGTAAAAATCCAATGAGGAAACGACCTCATCGGTATTGGGATTTTCTTCACTAATTTTGATTGTCATTGCGGCTTTAGTGTTTTATAGTAACGAGCATATCAAAGAAAACGAGAAAGGCCAGTGTGGCTGATACCAGATGTAATGTAATGTATGTGTATTTATATATATATATATATATATATATATATATATATATATATATATATATATAATATATATATAATATGTAAATGTATACATACATATACATATGTATGTATATAAATAAATATATATATATATATATGTATATAAATATAGTGTGTGTGTGTATTCTTTAGGAGCTGATGTTTCACAAAGAAACTTGAAACAGCAATCACAACGACCTCCATGATTCAACAGCCGAACCAAGATTGAACTCCTGTGCAGAGAAGTTTTGCAACATCATTATTATGATATTTATAATAGCTCATCAGCGGAACAGTTACCAAGTGACACACCTTTTGGCATTAAACGCTAAAACTGCCTAGTAATTCCTTGCAAACTGGTCATGAATTTGCAGCAGGTTATTATGGAAAGAAACTGCATGAGGGCGTGACAGTTACAAGTGCAACGGAATAGGGAAAATGATTGCTGGTGTCTCACACAGCCCGCCGCGCTGTAAATGAGCACCGGCGTCTAGCTGGGAGCAAAAGTTGGTCGGAGGCTGAGCGGGAAGGAGCCGGGCATATTAACTCTAAAATTCCTGGGTCTAGGAAGCATCTGTATCAGCAACTCGTGTCCCCAATCCCATTCGATGGTACGGAACTGACTATGAATTTTTATTTCTTCGTACACCACAGCTATTTAGTTAGAAGATTTTGAATTATCAGTTGAACACTGAACCCGTGCAGACTTATGACGATGCCCTGCTTAACGTTATTCCTCTTGTTAAAAAATTTGAGAGATTGCTTGTTAAAAAATTTGAGAGATTGCTTCATTCGGGTCACAAAGAATGGACATTAAACCGATGGTTCATCAAAAAGAAAATAAGAATGTTGTAGTGATCAAAACCTTTAAAAGTGACCTCCGATAGCTCCCCCTGTAAATTGTATTTTGATACCCACAAGGCATAAGTAAACATCGGTAATAAAGCTTCTTTAGTGATTAGTGTCATGTTTCAAAGCTAAGTTGACTGCATAGATTTGGATCCAAAAGTAGACGGCAGAATGAAGTGAGCGAGCAAATACGAATTAATGGAAAATTAATCAGTAACTGGAAGGTTTAAAAAGGTGCGACTTAAAAAATCTTTCTATATCATGCCAATGATCTAACGTTAGAGCAATACACCCCTCTTTTATGCGTACAGATCTAGACCTTTCCAATTAATATTAAGTTGAAATGATGATGATTCAGATGCTGATGTCCAGTTCTTTATAGTTACGGTAACCATCGAGAAGAACTGACAAAATTAAAGCTATTACAGGCTGTTTGTAAGGGATAAACACTTCCGATGATGTACTAAAAAGAGTATATAGTGTTAACAGTGATTTTCCTAGATCTAAGTATTTAAAGTCGAGAAGTCATTTTACTTTATATGAAGTACAAACCTGAACCGTTAGAAATTTGCAGTGGATCCAAAAAAAAAAGTCCTTTAATAATATAAACAAAGCAAGAAAGATTCCCTGCTTGAAATCATATAAAACACACCTGAGTGCAGAATCAGCAAGAAAAAGTCAAAATTGCGGATTAGGAAATTGAAAAGAAAAAAAAAAAAGATACTGAATTGCTGTCAAATGCCTCTTTGCCATCACCGGGTCTTTTTCTGTTTGGAGGTAATTACCAAAAGAAACAAAACGAGCCTTGAAACTGAGCGGAAATTGATAAACAGGTTGGGTAAGATAGTAATGAAAAGAACAGGTAAGTGACACAAGTGTGTTTTTATGGATGGGGGGTGTGCGGAGCATTTCTACTTGAGATGAAAGGCGCATACAACAACGAGGAATTATGCAAAGTAATGCAAGCTGTATAACATCACAGGGATCAGTTCTACGTATGATACGATCGTGAAGACGAAATCAATTTTAACGTCTCCTTTCATTCCTTGTCGTGTTTATTAATCATCTTTCGCACTGACCATCAATTATTTCTGCGTCATTGGATGCTCACATCCTAGAAGGTCTTATGTACCGTAAACGTCGTCTACGGCAAATGAATTATCCGGGCGATGGGAAGGAATGGTGCAGAATGAAGACTTCATGAGTTTAATTACCCGTTCGTGTTTAATAAACAACCCTTTTACGGCGTTTCTTTTCAGGAGACGGGAAAAGTCTTGCCAGTCAACAGGAGTCGTGAACCTTATACTTTCACTCAAAGTATGGCGTCGAAATATCTCACAGTTAGACTTTCTCTTCTAATTATATCTCCTGCCTGAATGTAAATGAAGCAAAATTCACAGCTCAAACTTCGCAGGTATAAGTAAAAGTAATGACCATCGGTGGTGCCAAGCAAGTTTACACATATCAGTGACATAGGAGGATGTTATTGCAAGTGTTTCTTAGACGTTGATAAACTTATATCATTCAATGGGCAAAAGTGATACCAGTTCTCAGAGGGCCCAGCGGATGTAATGATAGTGAAGTGGCTAACTCTCAAGTTAAGTATCCTTCCAAACACGAGCGTACAAATACACACACACACACACATTGACACATATACACACGCTTAGTAACATATTCTTATCAGTTTGTTTGTGGGAAGTAATCTTTTGGAGGGGACGATAGTCTTGCCATAAAATCAAAGATGCTTCGATAGCATATTTTCGTAGGCAATATTGTTGACACTGGATCTAATTTAAAATTGAAATTTATATACAGTATATATATACACGCATATATACATACATATATATATATATATACAGTATATATATATATATATATATATATATATATATATATATATATATATATTACACACACACACACACACACACACACACACACACATGACTTCTAGACCTCAAAGATCTGTTGGAGGTTAGTGGGTGGCTAGAACATTTGGATACGAAGCTAAATGATCACTGATTTCGTGCCATGGTCCCAATCTTTTACTCTTTAATTTTCAAGTAACATTGGACTTAATTATTCCGCATAGGGCCAATTCTTGTTGTTGTCCTTGACTTGTGATCACAGTAAAACATATCTAGCCCTAACTAAAAGACAGGTCTGCTCATCACTCCGATACTGATTTTTGTTTTGACCGTTACTGGAAAAATCTCGCGGCCTGCAGTCAGAATTATACATGATTTAACTCATGAACATAACTGCTCGATGTGACGGCCTCCCTTTCAACGATTTAGATTTGCCCCTCTGTCACAAGACTGACCTCAGGAACTTCCACCATAACCTTTAATCCCTGTGCTTCAACAGCAGGTGTCAACTGCTCGTTTAACTAAGTCAACATTCGTAAGAATGAGTGCCTATTGTGATTAATAATAATATCGATAATAATTTGGGCCGTGGGAGTGTTCTTGACAGCATTATGGAAACTAACGATCGTGAGCTCAGTAGTGTCGAATGTTTATTGAAGTGTCCCACGCATTTGACCTTTGTTTGTTCACATTTTTATTTCAGAGCGGTCCTTTTTTATCTTCTCTTTGTTTATTTGTGTAATAATTTTTCGTTTGCATTTTATTAAACGAGTCTCCTCTCTCTGTTTTATTCGATCCCATTAGATTAAAGCGTAGAATTTAATCAACAGTGTACAATGTAATGTTCATGTTGGTTAAACCATGTGATTGACGTAAGAATAATAGTGAAACGTATGAGATTTGGGTAGTATACAAATGAGCGAAGTTTGCATCTTGAAAGCCGGATTTGCAGCAGGATGGACTGCGGTATGGAGGCTGTAAATAAAAAGAAAAAAGTTCCTTGTCAGTAATGGTTATAGATAGATACATGCGCACTTTGTAAATGCTTTAGGAAAATGCTTCTAACCTTGCATTTTTTTTTATTTTAATTTTATTTCAATAGTGATTTTATTTTATCCTTATTTCTGGAAAATAGGAAAGAGAACTCGTTACTAAGTAAATATTCCAATTATTTGTGAACAAATCCTATGAAGTATCAATTTCTAATCCTAATATCCTCGTCTCAAACATTTTTAAAGCTTTTTCCAGTTCAAGAAATCTGTCAAAGTTCCAGTACGTACAAGCACATGTATACACAAACATATTTACGCATATATACACAACTGCATAAACATGTACTACATATCCTGCATAGTTTAAATCTGACGCGGGACGAGGTTTGACCTCTGCACTATCAACCTCATGAGACCATGTCTTGGATCAATTTCAAAGATACTCAGTCGGATGAGCATGTATCGAATAATCTCATTCTCTTTATTGTATCTCTTCCATTTTTAAACTTCGAGCGCTTTCATGTCCTGCTTGTCCTCCCAGACCACTAAGATGTTCTAATACACCGAAGAACAATGGCATTAAATCAACCGGATCAAGGCTCACCCGAGCAAAAATCGGAGGGCTCAAAAAAATTTTACGAAGGTAAAAGTTGGCGTCGAATAGAGTTGGTCATTTTTCACTGCGAGCGTTCCTATTGTTTTCCCGGTGATCTGATCTTCTGTCCTGTTCGGGTCTGTCGCTACAAGCGCGTTCATGTAACGACCCTGTGGGTTTAATGCTCGACGTTTAATTTCATCGTCCTGTTTCATAAATCCTACTTTTAAAAAATTAATCGTTTGGTAGGCACATCATGCAGGCATCTACACAAGACGACTCAGTGGTCTGGTTAAACTACTCTAATAGTATATGATAATAATACGCAATACGAAATCTGATCATTCTGTAAATTCGTTAATGTATTGCCAAAAGTAACGGTAAGTAAATTGGGAAAATGTTTATGACAAGCTGATCATCAACGTTGTAAGAAAAAAAAATCCATTAGAAAGAAATCTTTTGAGTAAATTAAGATTATGGGAGGACTTCTTCGTTATCACATTATTACGTTTATAATTTTTTGACAAAAATTTTTTTAAACCAATTAATTATATATATATATATATATATATATATATATATATATATATATATATATATATATATATATATATATATATATATATATATATATATATATATATATATATATATATATATATATATAAAAAACTGCTGTCCAGCCAGCAAGGGTATACTTGAATATCCTCGGTATAAACGACTTTTTGTTGAGGCAAGAAATCATTAGCCATCTATCCGTGACAAGGAATCGCCGGACTTGATGTTGAAACAAAATACTAGGTTTGGCCACAATATCACCAATGCAAATATAGTAAAGAAAAAGAAAATCTATGATTTCCTGAACAAAACATTCAATATGAACAAACTTAAAAGCAAAATATTTCCATAGCATTCATAATCTGATCGTAACACTGCAAAATAACAATAGTAACTGAGTGTTAAGTTAATTTGTTCGATAAGATGCAGTGAAACGTAGAAATTATCAATGAGGAAAATGACCAGTGGAGTACGGAAGGAAACATATCCAACTGCACATTCTCGTCATCTTTACGTTAGACACCTTCATGGTATGTATTTAATTTCGGAAATATCACGAAAATAAGAAATGTTAAACTCGGGATACGCTGTTTGCAAGTTTCACTTCACCAGCAGATATGATACTGGGGCTGTGTCCACCGTATCCTGATTATAGGCAGTGTAATTATGAAGTGAGCATTAAAAAAAAAAACAAAGCCCAATCACGTTTTTCATGGTTGTAATTATTAGTTAAAAATCTAAAGACAATAACGAAGATAAAGGGGATATAAAAAAAAAAAACGCTCGAAGAGCGTATGACTTTCCGCATTGGTAACTTGTCTAAATATAAAGCAATGATCAGAATGTGAAATTCGATAAGATCTTTGGGTTGGTGTTACTGCCACTTGAAATCGAATTTCTCCTTTATTATTACAAGCAGTAATCAGTGGATTCGGAGCCCTTCCAACATGGTAGTAAGACGTCAAGATAACGATTTGTATCACAAAATACAGAGAAGAAGAAGAAGAAAGAGAATACTCAGAAAGGCGAACCAGCGATAACATCTACGAAAGCGTTGCGTACGATGCAAAGTAATAATCACAGAATTTCTCTCTCTCTCTCTCTCTCTCTCTCTCTCTCTCTCTCTCTCTCTCCTCAACACCTGTCATGTATTTTTGCTGATACATCTCATCTTAATAAAACGACAGATAGGTTTCGTGCCCTGAGAGGAAAAGTTTTAGGTATTTTCGAATCCTTTCCCAACAAAGAAAGGACGACACAGAAATATAATCGATATCTTAGCCGGCGTCATAATTGTAGCAGCCAAAGAATTGTTCTGAACCTGTTGACGTCACACTGGACACTTTCTCACCAGAGGCATCAAGATTTTGCCCAGCGGAATGCCTGCTGTAGTTTCATAAAAGAGGTCACGCTTCCTTGATCGCGGAAAGTAAACGGTCACATCCCTCCCACCCAAAAAAAAAAAGCATGAAACTGCAAAGAATGTCTTGACGTCTGTCGTCAGTGCTCGTGGGAACGATCTCATAAGACAGTACACTGCCTCATTTTTCTAAAGAGAAAATTGAAGTTTTATTCATCGAAATCACACGTGTTGCTATCCCCATGGAAGAGCAACGTTTATTTTTCAGTTTCATTTATTTATTTATTTTTTTTTTACGCATGAGCCATCACGGTAAAAATAAAGCACTATGTATGGAACAATTAGTTTTACAAGTATATATACACTGTACTGTATTTAACGTATATATATATATATATATATATATATATATATATATATAGTATATATATATATATAATATATATATATATATATATATATATATATTATATACATATATTCACACACACACACACACACACATATATATATATATATATATATATATATATATATCTATATATATATGTACAACTATTTCCGTACCACTGGCCTTACCCTCTCCAAACCCCACCGACGATGAGTGGACACATTAATCCTGTTATTAAAGGGAGTTCAAGGTATTGTACATAATGTAAGTTTGTCATTTTCCCCCATCATTATATTTATAGCTTTAGCACATATGCTCAGTTAGCAGTGGGTGGTTGATGGGAACACTAGGTACTCAGACAAAAGTTTCAGGGAAGAGCCTTGTTTTAAAAAAAAATGAGGACTTCGCGGTAACGTAGCCAGTGATGGTCAGGGGCTGTAGATGACCTTGGTAACTTTGATGAGGATCTACCTGGAAAGGGCGCCATTATGAGCAGTATTATAGGGCTTCAGATGACACCCTTCTGAAGCGGGCATGGGACATTTGTATATGCGGGTAAAGATTATTATAGTAAAAGAGTATGAACATCCATTTTCAAGATATTTAAATCCTTAAATGAGATGCTCTCATTTCAAGTCCTTTTTGAAAGTTCTGGGTTGTTACGAAGGACAACGTTTTGTGATTTGTCATTTTTAGGAGAAAAGACTAGCTTGATTTTATTAACGCGGTCGTTTTGAGTGATGTTTTCACTAATGATGCGTCTCAAGGCGGTTTCATTTTGATGATGGCTGTAGAGCATAAAGCCTTTATAGAAAAGTTAGGTGATCTTGCTTTTGTCACAGCTTGTCGTGTACTTGTTGTTTATTACAATTTATTATCTATTGCAGCCCGTATATGCTTACTGACTTTCTGGTTAGATAACCATTATCAATGAAGAGGTAGGATTAAGCTGGCTGCCTGGAGGTGTCAGGTGGACCACTGTGGGAGGACCCACTTGAAAAAAGTGTTGACGACAGACTTCTTTCATCTTAGAGAGGATCTTTCTGGCCGTACTGGGAGAATCTCCAGTTCTCCTTCACCCCAGCTCCCACAGCCGTTCAAAATATTTTACCCCTAGCGGCTGCCTTTGCTAAGAATAGATTGAGAATGAATGATTTTCTGTTCCTGCCAGTCCTACTTTTCAAAGGCAGAATATGACAGCAAAACCTCAGAGCTCATAATCGTGATCTTTTAGAAACTCTTGATCTCTTTGCAACGCCAGAAACAATATTTTCATACCCATTTCCAGCCTTCTGAAACCTGCTACTTCAAATTAATATTACTAAGCACCTTAACAACCACTTCATTTTCCTTCAGCGCACCCACAATAAAGCTGTACTTTATTGGTTCATTTGTATATACTCCTACGTATACACTATATATATACAGGTCAGAGTATAGATAGAGGATATATATATATATATATATATATATATATATATATATATATATATTTTTTTTTTTTTTTTTTTTTTTTTTTTTTTTTTTTTGTGCAGTTACATTGTATATGCATGCGTATGAAAACACGGCATGTTCATACACTTTACATCATACTATCTATAAAAACATGAAGTAGATGGCTGTGTAGGTGCATTTGAGCTGAATGCCAGTGACACGTACCCAACGTAACTGTAGAGAACTGTGAGAATTTTTCAATTCTTGTCCCGTTTTACTTCAGTGAAATGTGAAAACCAGTCTACTGCTCCGTACTTCCTACTTTTTCTTTTTGGTAATGTCCTACTATGAGGAGGGAGTTTGTCAGCGCACAAGGATAGATTTTCTGTTGAATCTCTCTCTCTCTCTCTCTCTCTCTCTCTCTCTCTCTCTCTCATTTTTTACCAGAGAATTATACGAGAACCGCTTTCCCACTGGGATATAGTTTCAAATGTCATCAAGTTGCTAAATCCAATAATATTATACTTTTGAACGTCCTTTATCAGTTCTTAAGTTCAAAACTCTAGTAATATTCCCTCACTGATATAGTTTCAAAGCCTTTTCAAAAGAAAGAGAATCAAGTTTTAAATTCCGGGACACAAGAAAACTTGAAAACTTCTCCGAGGAGGTAGTTTTATGAGCTTTCATTAAGGAAAACAAATTTCGCAACTAATATTCCTCATTCATCTTCGAGGCTTTTCAAAAGAAAGAGATTTTAAATTCCGGGTCACAAGAAAACTTGAAAATTTCTCCGAGGAGGTAGTTTTACGCGCTTTCATTAAGGAAAACAAATTTCGCGACTGGATAGCAACAAGACGCAACCAAGGTCTTGACGTAGCTACGATAGGGCCAGCCAGCTACGACCCTACAGGCGATAGCTATCCAATAACCGGAATATAAATTAAAGTTGCCCATTGGTAAAGGTTACTGCTTCTATCTTCGGGTAATGGGAAATTATGTAAAAACTCGCTAATAACCTTTTAAGTTTACTATTTCTTTTTAGAAGGCATTTCACTGCTCCCATACGTTGTCTTATAACAAGGAATTTACTGCATTAGTTTTTAGGTATGTGGCCTATAAGGAATGAATGCATAAGCAGTTATGATCCGTAAAATAAAAGAAATTGAATTTTTTGCGTTTCAGTGTTTTTATTATAATGTCATATTCCGATTCATTTCCTCTCTCTCTCTAAATCTATTATAAATATATATAATATATATAGTATATATATATATATATATATAATATATATACATATATATATATATATATATATATATATTATATATATATATATATATATATATATTTGGTTACTTATATATTTTACGATTATGTATAATAAATGTACCAGAATTATGATTTAGGTTATTGCAATGGCTCTCATTTGGAGCCGCGTAATTAAAAATAAATAAAAATTAAAAAATAGACCTCTGGATGAAAGGATTATACATGATTTTTAATGTACAATTAAAAAAGGGTATGATGATACTAGGCGACTATAGATGATTAATTGTTTGTGGGGGTGGGGTTGCTGATTAATTTTAGGTGGGGGAGGGCGGCTGGGGGTGCCATAATAGGAAAGCCAACACCGAAAATATTTTTTAAATGTCAAGAGATTTACAATGACAAATTCTTGTAAGCCACTTGAACACTTGCAGGAAAAGCAGTAACCAGATTCAAAGAAGCGGTGCAGGTAAAAGCAGCTGGACCCCTCACAGAAACAGCTGAAGTCAAAGCGGCGAGACTTTTCAGAAGTCGCACGACTACAGGCTGCAAAAAAAGACCGCATATTACGCTGCCTTCAGGACAGCCATTATTTCCGAGGTCCTCCTTCATTTGGTGCGGGTTGTGGCTTAGTAATCCCGCAGAAGCCAGTGACTTCGAAGCAGAGACTAAGTAGTAGCCGGCAGCTTCAAAGTGACGGGGTGAGGGAAATATTCGCGTGTTCATCAGGCTGAAAATCACATAGGGGATTGTTCCTAGGTAGCTGAGGAACCCGACCTCAGGCTACCTCAGCTCACATCAAGTGTGAAGACCACCCAGAGACAAGTGTTCGATAATTGAAAAGAGGTTGCCATACATACCCATCTCAGGTGGTGAAACGGCCTCTCAATCTGTATCTTTAGATTTTTTTCCGCACTTAAATCACAGTTATACGTTACACGGTTTACAACGTTACCTGCCAACTTCACCTGTAAATTATAAAAAAAGAAGAATTTTTTTTCATAAAGTTTAAACTTTTTTTCTGTATTACAGTTCTTCGCCAAAAGCTGTAGCGTCCCAAAGTCCTTTATGCCCAGTGACCTTTGATGACACGAAATTTTGACGTCAGCACTATAAAAAAATCAATCAATCATTGCCCCCAGTGTTTAATTCATAGTGGTGCTTGCGGACAGTATGATCTTTTATTCACTTTTCTTTGTACTTCAAAATTGAAATTTTTTTTTTTTTAAAAATATTTATATATTTTTTTTCATCATGACAGCGTTAATTTTTTTGTGACATTCTTATGGGTGAATAAATTATTGTAATTGAACAAGGTATTTTAAAATACTTTTCAAATTTTGCTATGATAGTAAAATCGTCTTTACAGTGATAAATTGGCACTAGCAGATAAATACAAAGTAAAACATATAAGGTCTAAAGATCTCATATTGCATGTATTGGAATATGTCCATGTACGGTCACAGTACCTACATGGCCTGAAAGTGAAAATGTGTGTATTTCTCCGTGAATGAGAGAAAGAACTTTCATTTTTTTTTTTTTATAGAAAATGAAGTTGGACTCTTAGCTTACAATAAATAAAAAATTACCTTTAATCAGAAGGTGCAGAAATGTATTTTCCACGAGGAACTAAGTGCAGCAAGCACTCTTCTTTGTGAAATGGAGCAGAAATATCGTTCTACTCTCACAATGCGACAATAATTATATGCTGGAGGAAAAAACCGGTTATACGCGAACAAGATAAAATTATATTTACATTTGTGGAATGAAAAGACACATTCTAATGAAGGGAAATTAGAAGAAAACTTAATTCCTCTTCCATTTCCCCCGAGGAAAGCAAAACCATTTTTCACCAATCGAGAAATATATAAATTCCCCGCATTTCCAGAAAAAAAAGAACAGCGGAAAGAACAACAGTTACTTAGCCTAAAGCGATCAACAAGAAATGAAAAAGAACATCATAAGATGGGACCCACTACCGAATGTTCACTACACAATTCCTTTTCGTATTCAGGGAAATAACTGTATGGGGTAAAACCAGTTAGGGCAAAAACACACTTTCCTCATTCATTAATGTTAAATCAGTTGAGTCCAGGACCTTATTAAAAAAAAAAAAAAAAAGTCTGTCAAGAGGAAAAATTAATATGAAAACGACCCTACTTCAATTTACGAAGATAAGTTCACCAAAATGGACTTGATTAAACAGTCGTAGTAACTAAAGTATTCCAAGTGATCTTGCTTAGGCGTATTTGAGAAAGAAATTTGAAATTTTGTGGATAGGTCGCAGTACTTTCCAAAATTCTTGTTAAAATGACATGAATAATGTTGTAGAATGTAAACCCAGAATAGTTATCTAGCCAGCAACAAATTACACAATGAAGAGAGAGAGAGAGAGAGAGAGAGAGAGAGACAAAGTAAGAAGAGACTGAGAGAGATGTGAAGTGCAAAAGGAATGGAGATTGTCAAGCAGACAAAAAAAAAAAAAAAGAAAAATACCACAAATTTTTCAGTCAAGGAAGCGAATGGTCCATAAGCACCAAGAATGAAAAGCAAAAAGCAAAGTGTGAATTTGCGTGAAAGCAATCGTCGGGGGCGGAGAGCATAAGACGTTCTGGCTCATTAACCCCAATCACTGCGCAGGAATGCCCCTCGTGCAGTTTCCCCATTTCACCGGACCGTAACTACCTCGTAACTACCTCGTAAATTACGCTTTTAATTACGTTTCGCCTTATTACTCATAATGTATGGGCAAATTGGAAAAGTCTAGTTATGGTTTTATTACTCTCCCCGTACTGCATAATGCGGGCGCCTCATCGGAAAGGGCCTGGTCATTAAAGTCCAATTTATTTCCATAGAAACAAAGGCCGGGCTCAGATGTTGTGTTTTTTTCCCCATCGTGTGAAAGGTATAGTCATAACTATCCCTCGGTGTGTGTCCGCACGAGTAGATAATCGATCATCGTTCTCTCCTTCTCTCTCACCCTCAGAAACACTCAAATTTGTACTCACTAAGCAACAGGGAGCTCGCACGCAATCAGGAAGCGCGATAGTGCGTGCGAGATAATGAATGGCTCAGTATGGAGTCTTTGGGATAATCGTGCGAGGTGGCTGTTGTTGTTACGTAATATTTCTACATAAGAGGTTCTTGCTTGAGTTAATATTCAGGGAATGAATATGAATATGATTGCATTTGTTGTCCTGTTTACTCTGAAGCTAGCGCAAAAGATGTATAAGAAGAAATAGATCACCACTGGAATTATATACCAAGCTGATAAAATACCCTATCTGTAATTTTTTGGTATTATACGGGAACTGGCTCTAGCAGACAGGTATTGGTACGGCCAGCATTGTTGGCGCCTCAGATGATCATCCTACATTAATGGGCATATTAACAATTAAAAAATGCGCCGAAGTTTCTTTGGCCCAATCGAGTTTTCTATACGGCGTTTAATCAAGGCTACCGAAAATACATCTATCTTTCGGTGGTCTGGTATAATGCTGATGAGCCGCGACCCATTAAATTTTAACCACCGTCCGGTGTTGGCCTGGCCTATATCGTTGCCAGACGCATGATCATGGCTAATTTTAACCTTAAATAAAACAAAAACTACTGAGGGTAGAGGGCTGCAATTTGGTATGTTTGATGATTGGAGGGTGGATGATCAACATACCAATTTGCAGCCCTCTAGCCTCAGTAGTTTTTAAGATGTGAGGGCGGACAGAAAAAAGTGCGGACGGACAGACAAAGCCGGCACATTAGTTTTCTTTTCAGAAAACTAAAAACGGCCCGAAGTCTTGCTAGCTTGGGGGTAATGGTGATTGTATAGTTAAGAAAATATCTCAATATAATTTCTAATACAAACGTCTCAAGAAAATAAATGATACCATCACTTTCAGTCTCCAGGAAAGTTATTCATATCCAGACTCTTAATACGAAGAACTTTTTTGAAGTCATTAGTAGGCAGAGAGGGTGTAAATATTTCCAGTGAAAATATAATGATTATGATAATACGACTGAATAATTGAAACTCCGACCTTATTTTTTTTTGTGTGTGTGTGCACTCAACTGAAATTTTTTACCTTTAGATCTAGTTTATTTACCATTCGTCGCTCTTTCGCTAGTGACGAGAACCTGTTAATTAACCCAAAGACTCATAAGAGCAACTTCCCTGGGCCTTGAGCTTAAGTGGTTTTTGGTAGATAATCCACTTTCTGATTCCTTCACCCAGAGGTATCTAATACCAAGTGAACTAAATGCTGTTGGGGTGTGGAATATAAATATGTTTCTGGTTTATGCTTCCCAGATCGGTAAATTTCTTCACTTTTCTCTTCTGAACAGCATTTTTCTAATGAGTGGAAAAAGTATTATACAGTCTTTCTTTTTCTTTTAACGTGCTTTTATTCCCAGTCTGTTGTAAAAAGTTGAATAAGTTGATTATAGCTTAGCCTTCGTCATTCCAAGCGACAGATTGTTAATTGTGCCAGTCCTTGAAAACCACCCCGTTATATCTAAGGCAACCTTCGCTGAACTTGGTTTATTGATGTGAAGTAGCTGATAGAGAACAAAGGAGTACGCTACAAAATGATGACGCAGTTTTTGAAATTACTTGTTTCCCCAAAAGCAAAATGGAAATGATGTTAACCTAAACAGAGATATGGAATGTTTCGGCGATTGGTGTTGTCACTGGGTGTGAAGCTGAGCTGTGACTGAACTGGGGCTTACTGACTGACTGTATCATATCATGGTCCCATTCCGCCGTTCGGTTCTCGTAGATAACACTTTACTTACTGGTTCTGAATAGTTGACAATACTTGGTGCTAACTACACTTTTCCATATATCATATATATATATATATATATATATTATATATATATATATATATATATATATATACTATATGAAATACTGCCAGAAAAATAGACAATTTCTGAAAGGCTTCTTGTGTGTCTGTGGTGACCATAGGTTACTGCTCCGCGCTTTAGATTTTTTTTTTTATATTACCATTCTTGAAATAATGTTCCTCCCTCTGGGTATCAGCTGCCAACAGTCTTCGTTATATTTGGAAAAAACTTGACTGAAGTTTTGTTTCTTGAAGGGTATCCCTTTCTTAGCCATCATTCGTAGCTCGTCTCAACAAGGAGCGTCCGCTATCGATTTTAGTGCTTTCAGACGAAAATCGGTACATGCTGTGCTCATCGACATTTTCTGAAATCTGTTGGTTTTACTTTTACTCATGTCAAAATTTTACAGAACTCTGACATAAATAATTTTTAGCAAAGAATTCAGGTAGAAACGTGTGCAAACCTTCATCAGGATGACAGTTTTCGTGGACCTAAAGATGCATCTCATATAAATTATATACTCGTACCAAGGTCCCTGATGACGCTATTAGGTGTAGGAGATGGTAGTTTTTATGCGTATAAGGAAGCACCTCATTTATATCACTGGATATGGGAGTACATCGTGAACAAAGTACATAGGATATGCAAATATATCTCAAAAATGGTAGGTAACAAGTGGCAATATTTCTCAGGCATGATACAAAGTACGTATGATATGACATAACTTGATTATGGAATAGTGATGGAAACCTCTTTAGTGTGTACCTTCCCCTAAATGGCTAGCAGTAATTTTTGCTGATAGTTAACTCGGTAAACTTAGTTTACATTTCTGTCAGGCTTGCCTTGCAAGATGATGATGAAGGATAATTGTTTGGGAAAGGAATGTCTTGTAAAACAAGGAGGAATGGAAATTGGAAGACTGACCTCAACTTCCAGATAGTTTGCTCGATTGAATTTTAGCTCGGGCTGCCAAGGATTTGTATTCTCCTCCTCCTCCTCCTCCTCCTCCTCCTCCTCCTCCTCCTCCCTCTCCTCCTCCTCCTCCTCCTCCTCCTCCTCATTACTGTTTATTTTCAGAGATCCTCATTTCGGTCATCATAATAAAGGGACCCAAATTATTCATCAGTTGCAATTCATATTTTTTTTGTATAACTTGCTCCTCTTTACATAACTGTTTTTTTTAATAAATATGCCATTATTTACTTTCTAAAGGTCTTCACGTTTTCACATCATTCTAGTCCTGGAGGACAGTAATTGACAAATCTGGATGCCGTCTCTTCAATGGTGCGATACCGAATATCTGTGCCGTATCTTCATTTTCCTACATGGGGTTATGCTTCCAAATATTCATTACCTTATTAAAGCTCCAGCAACCAATATAACTTTCTTGAGCAAATTCTCGAACACCTCTTTTATATTTTAGGTTCTCAGAAATAAAGAGTGAATTTTGCTTCAGAATATTTTTGCCTGAATAGAAAAAAGTTAACACACAATGTTGAGATGTTTAACGCCGAAGCGTAACAGAATACAAGAAAAATGAGATGATAAGGACTCAAGTGTGTGCACAAAGGTTAACTATGTAACTCAGAGTTACTGATATCGTGCCTGTTTTAACAAAAACTAGACCCGAATTTACATCAGATGTACCACTGCCAATCAGAAGCCGTTTTTCCGACGAAGAATTTTCATCTCGATCCATTAGCTCATTCATAAATATGAGCGCAAAACCTCTGGTCTTTACTGATCTTCAGGGACGAAATCTAGCAAAGTATGATAAAGCGGTCCAGAGGGCCATAGAGTTTACCCATCCATGAAATTGCCGTGCTTCTAAAACTCATGTTCTAATGGTTTTCAACCTACATTTTCTGACGTTTGCTTATAAAAAACACGAGAGCAACGCTGTGTTTCATTTTTGCTGAAACGGCTTGAAGGCAGACAAAACCTGGTGGTGTTTTAATGACCCGGACTCCCACCTGGTTCAGAAACCATGATTGCCCCACGTACTATTTGCTTTTCTTTTCTCTAAGCCCACGCTATTTTATCACAACTGGCCGGTGAATTTATCTTTTGTTAACTTGACCAATTTGTCAATGATGTAATTACAGTTAATTACAAGAATTTTTTTTTTACATAAATTAAATGTTATGCTTTTCATTCAGCACATTCCATGGAAATTACAGTTACACTGGATCAGGGGTTTGACCAAAGAATTCTGAAGGCTTGGCGTTATGCCAGGAAAATTTTATCTGAAGTGAATAGAGATAAATATATAAAAGCCTCAAATATATACATAATTGGATAGAATTAAATAGAAAAGATATTTTTTTAACTAATCTCTGTTTCAGCACCAATAAAAAAAGACTAAGAAATACAAAGCTAGAGTAAACTTTTTGAAACCAGATTAAATGCAATAGACTTTAGTTTTCTGATTTTAGAAGCATACTTTCATTACTGCAATCATTACATAAGTGAAAAATGCGCCGATTTCTCAGGCATAATCAGGTTTCTGTACAACGTATAATGCTGTATGAAACTCCTTTACAGCCCATGAAACTCAACCACGGTCAGTGGTGGCCTGTGTTAATGGGTACCCAAAGCGGTGCCATAAGTACGATTAGGGCTAACTTTAACCTTAAATAAAATAAAACTACTGAGGCTGATGATTGGAGGGTGGATGATCAACATAACAATTTGCAGCCCTCTAACCTTAGTAGTTTTTAAGATCTGAGGGCGGACAGGAAAAGTGCGGACGGACAGACAAAGCCGGTACAATAGTTTTCTTTTAAAGAAAACTAAAAATCTCCTATGGGGAATAAAGTATCATTGGGCTTCATTGCACGCTGATGCCAAATTTCCGAATTTACATTATTTCTCTCTTGTCCTCACTCACAGTGCTTTAAACAACCAAAATCGATTAATATAAAGAGGTGGCTAACCCCCCATCCACTTCCCACCCCTAAGCCCCTACCCCGACCTTCCCCCAAAAAAGGGAGAGAGAGAGAGAAAGAGAAAACAAACGTCTCTATTCGTGCATTTCTCAGGTGCAATGATTTACTTTCCCATGCAAGTATAAATAACTATGAATGTAGGTGTGGGCATTGGGAATAATATATGACAATACTTCAAAAACCTGCAAAATTTTCTGAAATTAATTATTAACAAGATATCATGAATAGAACAAAGTAAATCAGTCTAATGGGGAAAAGGAAATAATCTCTACGTGTGTCTCTTAAGAAGAGAGAGAGAGAGAGAGAATTAACCCTTTATCATTATCATTTCAGGTCTGTGCTCTAGAGACTCAAGATATGAGACATTACATTCCCAGCTTACGTGTGAGTATTGAAAATAGAATGGTAGAAAAGTTTATCTGTAGTTATGGGAACGCAGTATACGCGTAGTTCATGTATGTATATGTATGTTTACACACATTTACACACACATGTACGGTATATATATACATACATATATATATATATATATATATATATATATATATATATATATATATATATATATATATATATATATATATATATATATATATATATATATAACAAAGTACATTGTCGTACATAAGATTCTACAGGTAAGATCTATAATAATGTGAACTGTCTAGATTATATATATATATATATATATATATATATATATATATATATATATATATATATATATATATATATATAACTATATATATATGTACATATATATACACACACACACACACGAAGGGCTGGTGTTTTTCTGCAAGATCATTAAGATTTTCGTATCAAAATTCCTGATTCATTGTTCCCTATGAACACGATGTTAAACCACATCCCGAATCTCGATGTTTGCTAAAATGCTCATCAGAAACTGACAGTGAATCTAATAGATCATGGGAAAATAAATATGAACAAGATAATATCAAATCAGAAGTTATATGAGGAAATATGGCTTATTCATTCACGATAATGATACGCATATACTTACAGTAGACCCAATATGTAGGAGACAAAGAAAATAAATGAACGAATAAAGTCTTTGCTTCTCAGAACGAAAACGAGCTGCTAATTACAAAGGCTTTACTTTCTTGAACGTCATCTCCGCTCCAACTAATTAATACATCCGAACCGGTATCAGCTAATTATTTGCAAACTCAAATCTGTAGGTAATTAACACATATCATCTGTTGCTGCTATCATTTGCACAACTCTCGAGCCCCCACTGTTACGAGAGGCCACAGAATTGTGACGACCAACGCTTAAAATTTCCTTCCAGATGGGTTGGGCTTGCTCTTGATCAAGCGCGGTTAGCGGTCTCTTATTAAGATCCAGAAGGTCCTCTCTCTCTCTCTCTCTCTCTCTCTCTCTCTCTCTCTCTCTCTCTCTCTCTCTCTCTCTCTCTTAATCGAAAAACGGGCTCATGATTTATGAGTGTGCCCTGGCAACTACGGTTTCTTTCTTTCGTCAGATCTTTATCTTTTTCTGGAGTGAGGGTCCGTTCCTGCTACCATAATTCTTCGCAAAATTTTAGTTGAAGAGGAAAAATTCTGGTTTTGGTTTTCGGTGCAAGCATGATGTGGCAATATGAAACCGAGTACTTTTCGTTATGGATAAAAAAACATAATGAGAACCTGAAAAAAAAACAATAGATAATAGACATGTCACGCAAGTGACAGAAATATTCAAAACAGTAAGTTACTTTATGTACATAAACAAATGGATCCTCAACAGCATATCAGCCACCATACACTCTTTATAACCAACAGTTTCTCGAACTCCATTCGTACCTTCTTTTCAAAACATCCGAATTCTTCGGATCTTTCATTGGTCTATTGTTTTTCATTCTTTCCATGTGACCAAACCACTCCAGATGCATTTCTTGTCTTTGCTTCCCTTTTTACCAACTTCTCATGGAGACTTCTATTACTTAGCAAATGAATTACTGATGAAATATATCCTATATTACAAGACATAAAGTGAAAAATGAATTTGCTTGCAGATGATACGGAGTCTCACTATGGTACGGTGTTGAAAGTTATCCAAAATAAAGGTAATCTTAGTGGACGTAAAGAGCATGATGAAAAGTGGTATGTATATTATTAAGGTAAACACAAAATGTAAAAATGCTTTATAACAGAACAGTAGTTAAGAGTACTAGGAGATGAACATCTTAAAATAACAAATGAAACATGAAATGAGAAGATAAGACATTACCACTTAAGATGCGTAGCTTTCCTAAGGAATTGCTACTTTTAAGCAAAACAGATTGTGAAAACATAAGTAGTTTTAAAGAGGAAATTAACGAAACCTTTGCTCGAAAGGTTTCGTTAAATAATTACCACACAGATGCACACACACACACACACACACACACACACACACACATATATATATATATATATATATATATATATATATATATATATATATATATTGTATTCCCTAAGAGTGGAAATTTCAGTACAGGCTAATTTGCCCTAATTTCAAAAGCTTAAAGTACAACTACTACAGTATATTTATATGCATAAATTCTGTATGTACATACATATACGTGTATATATATATATATATATATATATATATATATTTACATGTATATCCATATGAGTGTGTATGTAATATATATATATATATATGTGTGTATATCCATATGAGTGTGTGTATGTATGTTAGTGTGTGTGTATGTTTTTAGTGGTCGACTCGGAATATTACAACGTCACGATATCCATAACATTGGGAAACGCAGAAGTCTACGGTAAGAATGTGTCGAATTGTGTGACTTGCGTGATCGGACGAATATCACATCAAAAACCGACAAATTCATGACAAACTATGGTTAATCAAAACTAAGCTAAGTCAGTTCACGCAAGATAATTTAAGTTTTTGTCAGTTTATGTGATCTGCGTGATCGAAAGTATATCAAATCAATGATTTATCACTGACAAATTCTTGACTGAATAATTAAACGAACAAAGACAAATGACAAGTTTACAAACACGATAATTTTTCTACATGAAGAACACGAAGCACTTTCCAACCTCATACTTGAGGTTTTCTCGAAGTGGACACTTAGCCAAAGGAAAGAAAGTGCTGGTTATTCTTATGTTTTTCATAAACTTATGCCCCTCTAGTGCTCACCATCCATGAAACACCAAAATTCGATAAAATGCTTCATAACTGTAAAGTTGCTAATTATCCTCAGTTACATATTTAAATCGTTCTTTGTAATATCTGATTTTGAACTGATAGTTTTTCTTGACAATTGTAATCTATAATAATAAAACCCGAGTGGATTTTGTTTGTCCTACCCTGGGTGACGGTAGGGGAGACATGACACAGCCACCCACCGGTTTGTCCGGCCCGGGTGGGGCGGGGTAGGTAGGGGAACGGGAGAGTAGGGGAGACATCCACCCTCCTCCTGCAAACCAGTTTGTCTACCCTGGGTGGAGGCGGGGTAGGTATGGGATCGGGAGGATAGGGAAGGCAGCAGCGCCGGGTTCCAGCGCGCCAACAAGCTCCTCTTTCAAATAATTTTCATTTTTGGTGCTGCTTGCTGAATAAACTGGGAGAGTGTGCATAATAGTCTTACCTCTGTTAGAATTCTGTATTCGCTGGCCATATATTAATCTGCTTTAATATTTCGGCCACAGGAAATCTTTTATATATTTTCTTGCTGGAGTAGGTAGTCATTAGAGCTCGATTAAGACTGGGTTATATGAGTCTCTTTTGCATTCGTAAAAACGTCTAGTAACTATGAGCAAGTAATCCGGTAATCAAATAAAAAGCTGATAATAGTAGCTCTTCCTGTGATTGCAATTATATCTATGCACAAACATTTCTAGCGTAGGCTATCTATAATTAGATATCTCTGTATGAAAGCTAAATTTGTACCAAACACATAGTTTGCCATATTCAGTGTAGGATCAGTAATACTACCGTTCATTAATTTGTACTTCTTAGGTTTTTTTTTGTGACAAAATAAAATTTTATTTTGTTATCCAAAAGAAAATATGCTAATGCAAGCACTCTGAAACGTCTTTCCTAAATGAAAAATAAAAAAATCGATCTCTTTGGCCTCTCAGTCTCTGCTTTTTCCTCCGTATTTGATTGTATCGTTTCAATATCAAGTTTTATAAAGGTACTTTTAACTCTAACAATATCCCGTAAGTAAGTCGCCTTCTCGACGATTCTATTTAACAAACTTGAATTAGTCACGTACACATCAAAAGAATAGCGTTGATGAAAAAACAAAATACATCAGGAAGTCCAACGACTTTCTGTCAAGTAATTGCTAGTCTTAACGACCAACTACATTCTTTTGGAAGGAATTTATTGAGGGTACTATCAGATGGTAAGTAAGTCATTGCACTCGTAAACGAGAATTGCTATGATTTCGAAGTAGGATCTAGTTCTTGTTTTCGTCGGCGTCTGTGCATATGTCCGTGTGAGCAATTACGTCAAAAATTGGTGGGAAGAATTTTGTGAAACCTGAGAGATATATTCATGATGTAACTTTCGCGAACTTATTAACTTTTGGGAGACGTTATTGAGAGGTTATAATCAAAGTTGAAGGTTTTCAGCGGTTTAAATGCTACATCGTTGGCTACATAATTTTGAAGTAGATTCCATACTGATACTTTGAAACAGTAATTTCCTAATACTTATGTTGACAGTGTGTAAAGATCAGTGTCACACTTTTGAGCTGGATTAAATTCCTATACACCATGAGAGCTTGGTCGCTTGTGACATAGAGAAAAGTCTCCAAACTAAGATTCGAATCCTGACATGGAAGAAAAGTTTCTTTATTGTATTCCTAAATAAGAATTAAATGTTTTTAGTGGTAAACGTTTTTAGAAGAAGTTCACTGCTCGTTCTCTCTCCCTGCTTGATCGTCATATAGTGTTCTTTGAATGAAGGTAGAGTAAGCAGAATATAAACTGCAACAAAAATCCCATCGTTTAAACAGCTTGGTTTTCCAGTGACTGCTGCCCACAATAAGTTTGGTAGGTCTGAGAATCAGTGGGAAGTTTATGGTTCACTTTACAAATTACCGGTGTTGATCGCTGTACTGTGAGAGATGCATGCAAAATAGCTGTAAATATATCAGGCTCTCATTCAAATAACATTAACACTAACAGTGCTCAGGTAGACTGATCTCTGGGCGTTCAGCCAAGTTCTACTGTGGGCGGTTGAATTGGAGCAACAACATGTTATCAAGACATCATAAGTGAATCTTGTCCTTATTTTTTTATTATTTTGCATCTACTTAACTCTTTATTTGTTAAGTATTTCGTCTTTAACTTTAACATCTTGCATTAGAACAAAGACAAGTTTGTGAAGTGTTTAACAAGGGAAGAGGATATAGCCGTTCTTTATTTCTAAAAGGGAGTACATTTACTCTGGAATATTTATATATTTAATAAAATTGTTAGAAGTGGCATGTTTCTATTTCTTAACAGTAGTATTTATGATTTTACTTAGTTTTACAACAGTGACTCAGACTATGTTCCGTTGTTGTTTCTGGTGTTTGGGATTCTGAGTTAATGCCTGCTACTTGCTACGAAGGGCATCAGTATCCATAGTTTTCTGAGGCGTCACAATGTCACTCTCCAATACCACTCGTCTGATATTCCCTTAACACGTAAGCTTGCTGATCAAGCTTGCTTACGGGTTAATGGATGTTACGCTAATTTTAATTTAGGCTCTAAAATTAATTTGAAATCTCTTTGCACTTTGCTTAAATTTTTTTGACTTACTCCTTGACTGCCGTTGATTTTTGCCCATATTTGCTCTATTTATTGTTCTCCGTTATACATATTTACCTTTCACTTCTGCACAACCCTTTCTTCTGTGAAAGATTTCTCAACCTTTATTTTACCATTTTGACTTGTGACATTCATCATAATTGAATAAATAGTAATAAAATCGTGAATGCAGTCATAAAGTTCTCTGGAATGAATGTACAATTCGTCTTAAGGCCACCTACCATTATTCCGTGACCAGTAGCATAACCCAGCGAAGCTGTAAGAAAAAAAAAAAGGAAGATTTATTTGGAATTAATTCAACAAGGGGTTACAGCCATGAAGACAGGCCTTTCGTCATGTGAGATTTCATGCTTCCTTGCTGCAATGCTGGACGCTTGTAATGCTTAGTGCTACTTGTGACCTACCATGATATTACGGGCTATTATTAAGAAATGTGTTTCGTTTCATGAAAAGGAGTGACTGCGTCCTATTCATCTTCCCTTGCTCGAAAATACAAGGGTACATTGTTCCAAGTATGACACTGGAACATAAATTGATACTAAGTAATAATCAACCTTTGATTCAAAATACCAGTGTATAATCATAAGGTATACAAGTGGAATGTTAACTGTAACTGGGTTATACGTCTATTTTCAACCTTAAGGTGATTTTGAACCGCAACATTACGATTTTATTAGCCTTCTGCCTGTCTGTTTGTATGCCCGGCGTTCCCCACTCTCTCTCTCTCTCTCTCTCTCTCTCTCTCTCTACTCTCTCTCTCTCTCTCTCACACACACACACACACACACATTATAGATTATAGAGTATAATTTCGATACACATACATTATATATATATATATATATATATATATATATATATATATATATAATATATAATGTATATATATATATATATATATATATATAAATATATATATATGTGTGTGTGTGTGTTGTGTGTGTGTGTGTGTGTGTGTGAAGTTTGGTCACTTTCTTGCATAATTATTTATACTCTCAAATACTTGTAGTATCCCACAAACATCGCTTAATAATGAATTCACTAAACGTTATAACCGATAAGTTCATCTGCCTCAACCAGGATGGAAACCAGGACGTTTGGTTTGGATACAGTAATAGAGTAACTCTACAAGTCCACCGTGTAATTGGGGTAAAGCGGACTAAATACCTCATTTAACGGACTACCGTAGACATAACACAAATAAAATATGGCCATTTGAAGAGACACCCGAGGATATACAAAGATAAATAAGGGATCATGGAATTTTGGTTGTCAAGCCAAAGCACTGGAAAAAAAGGCGTTATATTGTGTGTGTGTGTGCTTTGGTCTTTGCAAACCACACACCAGAAACTCACAGTACCAAAGCGCCGTCTTTTTTCCATTACATGACCTTCACGCGGTACTGTTGCCATGTTAGCTTTTACATATGGTCATTCTGTAATATCCTTGTAACGAAATACTAGAAAGCTTTATAGTCAACAGTACTATAAGGCAAAAACGAGGACTCTGATTCCAGCACAAATCCGCTGGAGCCAGTCCAAGTGCTCTGGAGCAAGTGCAAATGCTTTCAAGCAAATACAGAAACCACTGCTGCATAAGCACAGCCTGATTCAATACTAATTTGTATTGTCGTTGCTCATGATAGCTTAAGTGATAGCTTATTTGGGACGACTTGTGCAATGAGACGAATACTTTACAGATAAGTAGCTTAAATAGCTCAGACTATTGTGTCTGTTTGTTCCTCAACTTTGCAGAAGATCTGAAGGTTAGCTAGTAGGGCTTTTCCGTATTTGGCTGGTTTTCTTGGAAGAATGAAAAATGTTGGATAGTCGCGTTTCGTTTTCGATAAATCTCAGTGTTCTGGACATTCATCAAACTCTGCAGGAAATTTATACATAAATAACATTCTTTTGGTTAGAATTTCGTTAGGTTTTTCATGCTTCAATTACTTTAATTCTGTGTGTGTATATATATATATATATATATATATATATATATATATATATATAATATACATATATTTCTATATATATGAACATATTTATATAATAAACATATATATATATATATATATATACACACATATATATATGTATGTATGTATGTATGTATGTATATATATATATATATATATATATATATATATATATATATATGATTATATACTTACACAGATTAACAATTGCAAGTCAAACTTTCCGAACTAACTCCTTCCTACGTACGGCAAACTATTACATCATCTTTGGCTTTCAACAGTAACCCATAAAAGTTATCCTAACGCGATAACTATATCATTCACAAACAAGCGTTTATGAAACGTAAGTGCTCTAATAATTCACTTAGGTTTGGCGCAGTCAGCTAAAATCCCTGCAGCATATATCCAAAACCAACTGGGCGAACGCTTAAAAGCGACCAGATAAAGTCGGCAGGATGATTTACGGCAATATATTGCGATAACTAGAGCTTAATGCTTCATCAGGTCAGCTTTCACCTGCTTGACTTATTGCTTGCGTAGGATACCCTTCGGTTGCATACAACAACCAGGATAGCCAAGGTGTTAGGATGGATACTTTAAGGGGAGAGGGTGAGAAGGGCGAAGGAGGTGGCATCATGGTGAGGGAAGGATGGTCGAGGGTAAAGGAGTGGATAGGTTTGGGTGGATAGTAGATATTCTGAGAAAGAAATAGCAGACACTTTATGCGTAAATATCTTTTGAAATGAAGAATAGCTAAGGTTTTGAGGTGACTATATTCGGCTGAGGAAGAGGGCCAGAAATGACGGGCATCAAGTTTTTGTTTGGAGAGGATAACCATAAAATATGAATATCTATTTATAATTTTTATTTATTCATTGATATATTTAGTTACTTACCTGTGTTTTCTGGAATGGACTGGCTAAGAGCATCGGTGATTTGAGTTGAACGAACAGCGGACATTCTTCTGTCTGCTTGCGTTGGGAAAACAAACACTATTGCACAATATGTAAAGTAAGTTTATTGAATACCCCTTCCCCCAAATAAAAAGCTGATATATAATTTGTGGCTAGCCATAATAGAGCTCTAGAGCGGCTACAAAAAATATAGGCCAACGCCTTGCAGAATATAGTATTGTCATCAATGTATGAAGGTGAACACAAGGCCTGACTCTCTTCACTTATAAAGTAATACTGTAATCACTACGATCTACAATATTTCCGTATTCTTGCAGTGGTTTTCAATTAAAACGCTAATATCGTATGGTCAAAGATTCATCTATTGCTAAAAAAAAAAGTTGCTATTAATCTTAACGTTGCTGATAATTGCAGAGATATGAACAATAACAAATTACCAAGCGAAGGTAAATTATTGGACAGCGTCCATCAGAATATTGCATTTTCTCCGCCACTCCAAAACCGCTGGGTAAACATAAGGTAAGCATATGACTCAAAAACTCGTTGAACGAAATTTGCAGGGAAAATGCAAGTCACTAATGACTACATGTCATTAGTAAATTCATTACCCTCTTTTGTGAAGTTTTATGATTCACAGATTACCCATATGTGGCACATAGCCATTTGTTTTATCGCCTTCCATACATCATGCCGGACATGACCCTAATTGGTTTTTGTGGCATGTCTTTTCATAAGAGTATAAATTGGTGGGGGCATAAATTAGCAAAGTTTGCGAAGGAAATGTGATGAAAATGTATAGTAATTGACTTGCAAGTTGACATAAAAGTGGGATGAATTGGATAAGTTTTGATATGCCTGTAGATAATGAACAGAAGGGAGGTATTGTAAGGTCCAAGCCGTTATTGCGCAGTATTTGAAAATATACGATAGTTGACAGTTTCACAGACAATTTTAATTCAGGTTGGTACGTTCTTACAAATCTGATGGTAGAATAATATCAAAATCATTAGTTACATTACTTTTCATTTTATTTTTTTCCAATGTGATTTGGCAGTAGTTATATTTATAGCTTCACAGATTCCCTAACGTAGAAATCGACAAAATATCAGAGGACATTCAGGGCAGTAGGTCACAACATGTGGAAATTGCATAATTTTCCAGACTACCGAACAGTGAGATAATCACCATTAAATCGTGTTTCCTAATGCATTAAGTCGATGGCACGGCACAGTGATATTCAAAATACCTACTTTATTCCTTGCAAAATTTGTACAGGGGTAAGTTTGCTTGACTACATCATTGTGGAATAAAGTCGACCAGAATTTGTCTTACAAAATATGTTACAGAGAAGAAAAGATGCAACGAACAATCTGAAATGAGACAGGGTCATAGAGTGCCTGCCATGTAATAACCATGTACTCTGGCATGGGTACCATAGCTTCGTGGCATTCCCAAGGGTAGCATTATACCTTGTACTGCGGGTCATTTACAGTTCGTAGCAGAGTCATCTGGAAAGTTCTTCACAGAAGGGTTATCTCGATCTTGCCATTGATTCTTGGTTAGTTTTTTGCTAAGGCCAACATTGTCAGAAAACGTCATTTTTATTATATATATATATATATATATATAGCTATATATATATATATATATATATATATCTATATATCTATATATCTATCTATCTATCTATCTATCTATATATATATATATATATATATATATATATATGTGTGTGTGTGTGTGTGTGTGTGTGTGTATATACACACATACATATGCATATGTATATACAGTATATGTATATATACATATATATAAATAAAATTGTGAATAAACAGTGTTCTTCGGTTATGCTAAGTCTCCAAAGAAATCATGACAGCAGTACGATTACAAAGGTCCTTTATCTGCATAATGAAGGCCGGACTCATTATGCAGAAAACCTTTTCAGCATCAGTCAGCTTATGCACTCACACCACTGCAGTACTGATGGAACCTCAACAAAGTGTCGATCTTTCGCGAGATCTCGCACTACTCTCCTCTGCCTTAAATAAAGTGGGATATAAACGGCATCTAGTCCACCACTTTTACAAAGTTTAGCCAGCTTTTCAAGCTTCCGAATTTTGTGCGTATTTCTTTTTCCTTCACGTGACCAAACCACTTCAAAACAGTGTGATATATGTTTACCCCTGTGCCAGTTCTTTTACTAGATTTTTGCTGTATTTCTCACACTCTCGTTCTTTCTTATTTCCTATAGTCTTACAAAGTGTTTAACAGTTATGTAAAAGTGATAGCGAAGTAAATCCTGGGCGAAATGACTGAAGCGGTGGAGCCATTTCTTTGAGAAACTTCTTAGGGAATCACGCGGAAACCCAGTCCTGTCTAGATGCATTACCTCTTTAGAAATACAGTAACCTCAATAACCCCAAAGACCTCACAAGTAGAGAATATTGAAGAGAACAAATCATGAAAAGGGGAGGAACAGGATGGCTGAGACCATTAAACCTCTGGAGTAGTTATCAACTGATGCATTAGAGCCAGAGAGTGGGCGCTTTTCAAAAATGAGAGCTGGCCTCATGCTTCATGTGACTGGGAATTTAATGTATATGCAGAGCCTATAATATCGTACAAACATTTCTGATATGAATAATTTGGAAATTATCTTGGCTAAGCTCACCGACAGCCATATCGAATTTCTAATCTGATCTTGCGAGTCAGAGAAAGTCTTGAATTATTTATTTCCCTTCAGTTTCGCAGGTAATTTCTATCGCAAGAAGTTAGGGCGGTCCATGACGTCATATCCATCTCACACTCTCTCTCTTGCCGCTTTACTGGCTTGTGGAGTGCTTAAACAACAAATTACACTTACAAACAAAGTAAAGATACAGTGTTGATATAAATTCGCGGATGGTGTTAGAGATAGATAATACAGTGGCAGGTAGATAGATAGATATGTACTACATTCTTAGGTCAAGGAAAACACAAACTTATATACAGACAAATGGTTTTTTGTATTTTACTTTGTTAAGGTGGCAGTTGTAAGAATGGCTCTCATCTGAAAATTTTACTAGTACGGTATAGTAGCTGGTAAATATGGACTGCTCTTGCATCAAAGGTATGTTGGTGCTCTTTTGTCAGTAAATGATTTTAGCTCATTACCGTCGTAAATAATAAACTCAGAATAATAGCGACGGTTATATTTGTTTTCTTCTCTAATATGAATAATATTATGAGCTTATTATAAAAGATGAAGTATGATCATAATGAAGCACGCTTCTTTATGTATTCGTTGTAGCTCTAATAAACTTTTTTCCCTATAATAATTATCTCATTCGAAACATTCAGCCTCGCCCTCATTACTCATACCAGAATTGAAATAAACTCTAAATGTTAAAACCCTCATTGTTTCATTAAAGAGAATTATGCATCGGAATTAAGAAACAGTTCGTGCCATCATCATCAGAATTGATTTATCATGCCCCTCTACGTTAATTTTTCGCTATCAACACGTCCGGATTTTTTTTTTATTTTTTTTTTCTCGAGACTGGCCGAAATAACAACATTCTCTCAAAAGTTGCTTTCTCATATTTGGGTTTTTACTTGAAACTTCGGAAACCAGTTGAAGAAACGATATTTCCCTTACCATGCACCAGGCTGTGCGAACCAGTGCAAGTACACGATTACAAGCTTCACAAAGATAAAAAATAAAAAAAAAATAAATAAATAAAAAAAAAAACAGTATTAACAGTTAGCCAGTTTTTCAAAGTGTTTTTCATTCCGTTATTATAAATTACAATATGGTTTTTCTTGCCCCCCCTTTTTTTATTATATTTGAATCAAAAGACGTATGGTTAGGCTGTAAATATAAATTTATTCTTTCTTTTTAGATGGCCCAAAATACGAAATTGATTGAGGCTTCTAATAACGTATTAACGCAAGAAATCTAAAGTCATGTAGTTATATTAAAACTTACATTGAAAAATTGAAAAAAATTCTATGTACAGTTATCTATAAATTTATCAAATAGGAAAAGTTGTTCAAATCTTCTGAACTAAATACAGCAATAAACTCCGGAAAAAAAATGGAGATCCTTGTGTATATCTCACTTGAAAATGAGATTGTCAGAACTAATATGGGTGTCGAGGAAAAGAATAAGATAAAATGCGCCTTGAATAAGGTTTCACCTACACACCGTTCCGTTCCGCCGTTCTGCTACCAGTTTTCCCGATCGTGAACGGAGAGCCGTTGGAAGCTAGAGGTTAATCGGCTGGGAAAAATGTAATGATTCGTAGAATTTTCCAACAAAGAAGGTCATGGAGATGACCTTAACCACACCTAGTTTAATCTCTACGAGGGGAATCGCAAGCTCATATTCTTCCGCAATGGTGGCTGTTGGCAGTATCGGAAGCGTGAGAAATACCCACAGTCTTTGGTTCTTCGTCCGTTTGGCCACCCAGGCGGATGGTCCGAGGCTTTCACTAAGTTCCGGAACTGTTCCGAGTGTATATTTTATATTTCGAATTTCATCGTGCTGTTTACCGAGGTACTAGCTGGTTTTCACCTGTCAACCATCCGATGTTTTAGATTGTTAGCCTGAAAGGCATCTAAATAATTACAAATGTTATTGTTTTTAGAATTATGATTATCAATAAAGCTCTCTTAACCTCAGTCCATAATTATTTTTTGTGGCTAAGACACTCGTAAACTAACGCTCAAGGAAGATAAGCATCATTGCATTAAGCATATCACAATATTCAGTAGTGTGAAAGTTTTTTCTGAACATCTAGTTGGGAAATTGCCACAAAATCTGCTTAAAACTATTATTGATGATCCTTAAGGATTATCTACAATATTATTATTTCTTTATTACAAAGGATAGTCTTCAGAAACACATTAAGATATAGACATTTAATAAATCTTCCTCCAAATACATTCTCTGTTATACATTACAAATTACTAATACTGGTAATTACATTTATACACTGCAAATAAGGGCGAGCTATTCACCTCCAATTGTCTCTTATGTGTTTACCTATTCAGAGACATTATGAAAAAATAGTGGAGAAAGTTGTTACACTCTGATTGTATATCTAAAACAAGACCTCGCATATTTTGAAACAAAATCGAATGTAATGTACGAATGCTTAGAATGGTACAAATGAATCTTGAAGTTACACATCAAAATTCATGTTCCTGATTCAATCTGCACTGAAGTAATACTTATTATCAGTATTCGAAAGTGAAGGGCGGATGACTGTCAAAATTTCAGCCAAACTCAAAGAAGCGGTTAAATACTATATGCAGCAACATTATAATTATTAATGTTTACGTATTATTCAGAAAAATGATGATAAATGTTGACCTAAATATCGCCCGAAAAGCGTGCTGATAGACAAGGAGGTTTCATAACAGGAGTTAAATAGGTGTAGAATTTGCTAGTGCAATTAGTGTTTTACATCTTGATCAGTAAGAAGGGGAATTCCTGGCTGGCTTTGCATAATGCATGCGATTTTGCAACACTTTGATAATGTAAAATGATAAACCTAATCAAACCTCGATTTCTTATTCTAATATTATTGAGCAGTCGTCGGTACTAACAATGAATTTAAATGCCAACTTATCGTTTGGGCTGATCTTACAAGCACCCCCTTCGTAGGCAGAGCCGGATTCATCCTCCATTACGGAGTTTCCTTTTTATTCGTTGACATGGGCGAAATAATAAGGCACTAAATTGCTTCTAAGAGCCGATTTTGAGAAATCAGCTTTCATTCCCTGAATAAATCTAAATCTGTATAATTCTTACCTATAATTCTCAGTGCCCTCCTTTATGTTCAGCAGCAGATTGTTGGAGAAGGTCTGGCAATTATTTTTTCAGAATAAAATCTCGATTACAGTGTGTCCATTTCACCGCTTGTCGGGACTTGGCGCATGATTATCAAAATATCACATGTAACGTAATGAATTTGTCACGGTAATCTTCTGACTTTAGTCAGTGGCATATAAATCGTATGAAAATTAAAATTCTAAATAGAGATAAAGGCCAACTAAAGTGCATTTTGTAAATAACTAGTTGTTTTCACAATGAAATATATATACTTTCCTCAGAAGGTATAAATATTCTTTACATAATACAAAAATTTTGCCATTACAAAATCGGAATGACTCCGAATGCCTGCGCAATAGAGAACATAATAATTAACAACATATACAATGTGAAATCTCTAGCTTAAGACCTATGAATGCAATTGGCACAAAACGTTATTTCACTGCAGTACGTCAGATCACAATGTATAAAACAGTTACAAAGAATTGATATCAGAAAATAAAGTTTCAGTTTGAAAACCCGGTGCAGCTGTAAAGTACGCCAAACAATCACCGTGAATGAAAAAATCATAAAATGCAGATAGAAAAAAGATTCATAACAAATCACCCTTAGTCCCAAAAACTTAGTTTACAGAATTTGATCAAATGTAGTTTACGTACACTTATTATGCCAGAAAAGATATCCAAGAAATCTGAAGTTAGTAATTGCAGAAATACTGTCCATGCACTATAACACATTCAGAAATTTCCTGCAAAATAAAATAAAACTAAATTACATCGTAACGGATGAAAGTTAGCGGATCTGCTCCGCACCTTTCTTAATCCCGTAGGAAGTAGTGCGGGCAGTGCACCTCACGCGGTGCACTGTATGCATTACTTAAGGTTACTTGCAGGTTCCTCTCGGCCCCTAACTGCAGCCCCTTTCATCCCTTTTTGTACCTCCGTTCACATTCTCTTTCTTCCATTTTACTTTCCACCCTCTCGTAATAATTGTTTCATGGTGCAACTGCAAGATTTTCCTCCTGTCGCATCTTTCAAACCTTTTTTACTCTTAATTCCTCCTTCAGCGCTGAATGACTTCATAGATCCCAACGCTAGGCTTTTGGCCTAAATTTTATAGTCCATTCTATTCCATTCTATCCCATTCCCTTCCTTAATATCTGGATATCTGTTGTACAAACTGGATTGAGGACAAAGTTGCCACCTAAAATTATCGAAAATTTATATGAAAGAAGGATATTATCGATGTATAGTGAAGAAAAATGATTGCATATCCTTGTCATCCTGCCATTGCATCACATTCATTACCAGTTACAGAAAAATAAACAACTGCATGCAAAGGGAAGACAAAAAAAAAAAAAGGCAGGTACACAAACCACGATCTCGAATTTCACTTCACTGAACAAAAACTCAACTGCAGACCAATGACAAAGAAAATATCTGTGACAAACTCTGCTCCAATTCACTTTGATATCACAACCTCTCAAAAAGTCTTTAAGGAAACTGAACTTAAAAAATCACCATTAAATAAAGGTACTGATGCTTACATACAGAAAGGAAAAAGAAAAAATCAGTTATGGATCTCAAGTTAAAAAGAAAAAAAAACTTGTGACAAACTCTGCTCCATTTCAATTTGATATCACAACTCAAAAAAATTATTAAGGAAACTAAACTTAAAAAATCACATATTAAATAAAGGCTGTGATCATAAACCTGAATATGATTTTTCAGCTATTCCTAAAGAAGTGTCCTGGGCATGACCAAATGGGTAAAAGCGAAGCCTTTTCGAGGCGTTCACATACCAGTACGTCAGGCAGACCTTTCAATGCCAAGAACCTCGGCTAATCCACAGCGGAGCCTTGATTAGTGTAGCACAAAACTTGTTTTGAGACAAGGGTTTCATCGTTGAATGGCTGCACGTATTTGTAAGAGGAGAAAATTAAAAGTTAAGGGGTCAGAGTGAGTCATGAAGATGGAATAATGACAATTAACATGAATGGTAAAAGTACGGAAGTGGCGATTCGAATATGAATTATAGAGTATACACACGTAACAGTTACAGGTAGGATCATAAAAGAGAATCACAAAATACATGAAGAAAGGAAGGAAGTAGGATGTTTATTGATTTTGAAAATTTTTTATAGAAGGAAAAGCTGAGAGAGTTGAAGGAATTGTTAGGTCAAGAGAAGTGTGGATGTTGAGTGTGAATGAAAGTGCAAATTTATGAAAGCTTTTGTGTAAGAATATATTATTGTGAGTTTGCGCATGCGTGCGAATTGGCAGATCAGGACGTAATTTACATAAAAAAGAAATGCTTTTTGTAAAGGCAGTTAAACCACCGGCCTCATTCTCAGAACTTCATTAGCAACTTTTACTCTTGTTGAAGCACATATTATCCTGAAGTTAATTCTACTTTTACCGGACTGGAACTGCATTTTCCAGAGCAAGGGTCAGTTTTATCAGAGAAGTATAAGCTTAAATCTACTGGTATCCACATATTTTACTTCCCGGGGCGTCACAGCATGACTCTGCAATAGTCATTCTCAGATGAATACAAGATATAGGCAAGTTCGGGTCCAGAAATGCATTTGGAGAATAGAAAAAAAAATGGTCTAGAAACTAAGAAAATGTATCGGTACTGCACTTTCTATATAGATGAATCTATTTATATTTATGTTTTGCATGCACACACGCACATTTATGTATGCGGGTGTATAAATATATGTATATATATATATATATATAATACACCCAGTATATGAAAAGTGTTTTGTTTATATATTTTTACTACCTTAGGTCTGGCTATATATATATATATATATATATATATATATATATATATATATATATATATATATATATATATATATATAATATACATACACATACACAATAACACACACACACACACATATATATATATATATATATATATATATATATATATATATATATATATATATATATATATGCACATTAGCGTAAGGTAGTAAAAACTTATAAACAAAACACTTGTTCCTACATTGGTGGGTGTATTACGTATTCTTTTTTAACCTTATTTGCATGAAACGAAACTCCTGGCGAAAACTCAAACATGCTACAGTACTGACCACCAGAATGCTAATCAGTCGTATTACCTTGAGAATTATCCATTCAACGCGAATATTATCAGTTCTCAAGTCAAGGACCCGTCTTACTCGATCATATACCCACCAGTTAATTGCATTTAATGTCATTAATTTCTGCCACTGAATATGAAAGAGCACCTAATTCTTCAAAGGATGAGTCTATTTAGATGAAAATTGACCTGTAAATCACATCGTTCTAACAGTAGACGCAAAGTTAAGGCAAATTGAACTCCTGCGTTTTAGTCATAATTTGGCCGTTTTGGCCTCTTCACAAATTAGGTTATATCCGCCAACGTATTGCCTATCGAGCAGAACTCAATTCTCGGAAGGGTTTCGCACCTGGGGAAGGGTCCAGTTATTCTTCGGGTAATTTGCCGTGAGGGAGTCAGTCCTGACCATTCTTATTTATATCATTGTAACTTGAGGTAAAGTTAATCTTTTTCCTCCTCTCTCTCTCTCTCTCTCTCTCTCTCTCTCTCTCTCTCTCTCTCTCTCTCTCTCTCTCTCTCTCTCTCTCAGAGTGTGTGTATGGAATGCGCTCACACCAACTCTATGGCATAAGAATACATTTTTATATAAATAAGGGATCTGAAAAGATGGAGATGCACTGCACACATACACACATCTTTTATATATATATATATATATATATATATATATATATATATATATATATATATATATATATATATATATATATATATATATACATACATACATACATACATATATACAGTATATATATAGTATATACATACATACATACATACATATATATATATATATATATATATATATATATATATATATATATATATATATATATATGCATATATGTACATATGTATATCGGAGTGCTTTTAATTCTAGATATTCGTACGTTCATGGTCTAATGAGATCGTAAATTCTTGCTTACCTGACCGCATACATGACAAGAGATGGGGGGCGGGGGTAGCTTTAAGCTCGCCAATCTTGAGAAATACATCCAAAAAACATTTGGTCAGACCTCTTTAATTTAATGCCGACTGCAAAACATTAATCATGAATTTATTTGGCGTAAACATTCCTTCTCCGTGTCTTCGGGTCCGATCCTTATATATGCGAAACAATCCGTTTTATTTGGCCTCCTTATCTGATGCGAAAGGAGTGTATTCACTTAGTATGAAATGTGTTTTGATGTAAACGCCAGTGCATAAAAACCATTGAAGTGTTGTCTTGTTGATCTTCGGTTGTGTTACTTTCTCTGGAATAGTAAAAAAATTGTTGGAAAGTTGCAGAGTAAACATCCCATTGCAATCTCGTCATGATACTGGGTTATGGAAAACGTGTAATCTCTCTTACGTAAATTATTTTGATTCCGCTGAGATTGTGCAATTCTTCGAGTAATTGCTTTTAACATTTCCTTTGTTCCTTGTATTAATAGAGAAGCCAGTTAAGAAAACTAGGCTAATTTGAAAGTCTAAAGTATGGGAAAAGTCTAGTTACATAGGTTTCTGATATTTCATGAATAGGAAAAAAATGTGTTTCATGAATGGAATGTTGAATTTTTACAAATAAATGCTATTTCTCATCATGAAAAATATTGATAATATTGTAGTGATTTTCATATTTATTACAAACAGTTGTTTACTGCATGTAGCCTAGTACTGGAAAGAAAAAATACTCAACTTTTCGTGACTATGAAAGATAATCTATCGTACTTGTTATTTTCCTTTCCTTTCGATGTTGTGTTGTCCAGGCTAAATCGAATTGTAGTCATTTTAATCACTGCTTCATATTAAGTTTTGTTAGAATAATTATGGCTTCTTTATTGTTCCTATTTATGGCGTTTCTGTATTGAAGAATAAAAGTTGATTTCATTTCGGTTAAAAGAACTTCCTAACCAATATAAACAAGTAAAAAATGCGCCGAAATTTCTTCGGGGCAGTCGAGTTTTCTGTACACTGTATAATGGTATATGAAACTCTCAGCTACGACCCTCTAGCGCTCAGTTGCTCCCCAGATGCGGTCAAGTGAAGGTGCGTCGGCGACGCCTCCGGAAAGCGTTGCCAGACGCACGATCCATGGCTAACCTTAACCTTAAATAAAATAAAAATACTGAGGCTAGAGGGCTCGCAATTTAGTATGTTTGATGAATGGGGGGTGGATGATCAACATACAAATTTGCATCTTATAGCCACAGTACTTTTTAAGATCTGAGGGCGGACAGACAGACAAATCCATCCTAATAGTTTTATTTTACAGAAAAGTAAAAATGGCATGATGTAAAGGTGGCCAAATATTCTGCGGGGTTAGAGGGGTGGTCACCGGTCTGCCTATTATTATTTTCTTTGTCTTTGTTCGCCCTTAGGAAGCCGTCCTTTGTATTTTGATGGGAGATCGTAACTGGATAACATTGCTCCTCGTGATTAGCCATCCTTTGGCCCAAGAATATTTCCATATTCATAGAAAACGTCCTTTCATAAAGCCGCTTTGAGGTATGTGATTAGGTCTTGAGATGCTTGATCTTATCCAGTTCTTTGTGGATTGATTTCCAGCCACTGCACTGGGTGAATGACCTAACTGCGCAAGCTGGAAGGGACCAACTGATTCAGGAAATACTCCATTTTCCTTAAGCAACCTGGCAGCTTCCGACAGTTGAGTGCTTCCAGTATATCGGTGTTAGGAAATGGTAATTTTTTAGTTTTCTGTAAAAGAAAACTATTGTGCCGGCTTTGTCTGTCCGTCGGCGCTTTATTCTGTCTGCACTTTTTTCTGTCCGCGCTTTTTCTGTCGGCCCTCAGATCTTAAAAACTCATGAGGCTAGAGGGCTGCAAATTAGTATGTCGATCATCCACCCTCCAATCATCAAACATACCAAATTACAGCCCTCTAGCCTCAGTAGTTGTTATTTTATTTAAGGTTAAAGTTAGCCGGCCCGCGGTTAAAGTTTCACGGGCCGCGGCTCATTCAGCATTATACTGAGACCACCGAAAGATAGCGCTCTATTTTCGGTGGCCTTGATTATACGCTGAAGCGGCTGTACGGAAAACTCGATTGCGCCGAAGAAACCCCCTGGGCATTTTTTACCTGTTTCTTTCTTGTTCAAGTATACTGGGGAAGCGAGGGCATTAAGGAAGTAAAAGTTGGAATGAATGAGATGATGAATGAGCTCACTCTCCTTTTTGGATGCGCATTGTAGACACTGACTTCGAAGGAAAGAAAAAAGTGAAAGGTGTTGAGATGAACTTTGTGCTAGAGTGTATTGTGTTAGATAAAGTGAAAGTGAGCATGTTGTAGAAAAAAAAGTTCAGTATACCTTAGTTTAACCAGACCACTGAGCTGATTAACAGCTCTCCTAGGGCTGGCCCGAAGGATTAGATTGATTTTACGTGGCTAAGAACCAATTGGTTACCTAGCAACGGGACCTACAGCTTATTGTGGAATCCGAATCACATTATAGCGAGAAATGAATTTCTATCACCAGAAATAAATCCCTCTTATTCTTCATTGGCCGGTCGGAGATTCGAACTCGCGGCCAGCAGAGTGCTAGCTGAGAACGGAACCCACTCTCCCAACGAGGAAGAGCATATTGTAGAGATCCGGCGAAGACTCATTACCTAGGTAAAGCATTAAAACATGTAGATGTTTTGAAAGCAATTCTTTTCTTCACTATCTATTATGTGCCGAATGAAAAGAAAGTTTAGGCGCGACTGGTAACGTTAAAAAATGCTACGACTGTATGATGAGTTCCGTTCATTTCTGAAATTTAAAAGTTTCTAGTTCCAGCACTTAATTCAACCAGACTGTTTGCATAAGTAATCGCAGTGTGAAAATTGATCGCCCATTGTTTTCCTGATTCAAGATGTAAATAGGCTTTTTCTTGTTTGTACAACTGGTGAAAGAGCCTAGGTACAATTTGGTTTGTGAGGGGACATTGATAATTTCAATTCACAGCGAATATTTGTGTACAGGAAGTGCAATATTTCTCAAGTTCCATTAAATATTTCTCTCAATCGCTACCAAGATTTTGTTGAATGCAGATTTAATTTTCCTGTGAATTGACCTCTTCGATAGAGTGTTAATGGAATTCAGTGTCCATTTTGTTGCAAAACTATAAATCTTGGTCAAATTTTGTGCCTACCTTCATTAAAGCAATGAAATGTGTTGCAGAATGATTCAGTGATGCAAAACATAATATTTTCGAACTTGCAGATATAGTGCTAACAAAGGCTTGCTTTGACTTTATTGATTATAGACTATTTCAAAAGACATATTGCTGCAATAATTTGATATGAGCTATTGGACCATTGTGCACAGATTGCCAATTTTGCTTTGTCTCCACCCACCCTTACTACTCTCAGAACTACAGTGTTGTACTACTGTACATCATCTTGGCGTGTGTATTATTTATGGTTTCTCAAAATACAAGTAGAGATCTTTCATTTGCGAGATGGGGAAGTCGATATGCAGTCCCCTAATTGGAAATTACTTTGATTCTTAAAGACGCTTTTATAAAAAAAGGGAGCTCCCTTATCACTCAAGCAGAGACCGACCCTCTGTTCGAGTCATTTTTAATTTGAACATTGCTCTCTCTCTCTCTCTCTCTCTCTCTCTCTCTCTCTCTCTCTCTCTCTCTCTCTCTCTCTCTCTCTCTCTCTCAGTGTCTTCCTAGATGGCATGTCAGTTATCCTATTCTGCTCTTGGTTCTTGTTCAAGTAGAAGAAAATTTGAAAGGCAGGCGGCTTGTAATTTCTGTTCCAATAATTAACTCCATTCCTTGATGAATAACATGAGCACTTGGAGTGTATAGCATGGACCGAGAAATAGCGCCGCGTCCGCCGAAGATGGAGCGAAGACAAAAGGAATCGGATGATGAGAACGGGAAGTGAAAGCGCAACAAAACTAAAATATCATTTCTCTGTATCTGGCGAAGAAATTACAGGTCGATTTATTAACAGGCCCCGATTAACATCAGTTAATCAGTCTTAGCCATTTACAGAGTCAAAGCTTCGGTTTCGACTTCCATTTCTTTCTTTTTTCTGCTTGTCTTACAGCACAAGCCCGTGTTCCTTCAGTGACCCATAAAACCTAACAAGAGAGACAACTCCTTTTGCAATTAAAAGGTAATTTCTTAAATTCCTCCCTAGCAATCTTTCACTCTTATCGTTTTAATTATCGTGCTAAAAACAGAGAAGATCAATGGTATGTTTGTTATGGAGGATATATATTTTGAAAAAGGCTGCCCTGATTTATTTTATTGGAAAATCATAAGTTAAACGTTATCTTATGTATGTGCTAAGGGAAATATTAGATAAATAGTGATTTGATGGGTTACAACAATATCTCTTTCCGTTGTAATGAATTTTAGAATTATGACTTTCAAACGAATGCTAATGCAATCGGGTTTTTAGCATTGTTTCCTGAAGATCACATCAGATAATCAAATAATATTCGTTAAAATATTAGGGAAGTATCAGAGGAGTGTCAGGAATATTTTCCACCTCTCCCCATCTATTCAGTGCAAATAATATTTACTGTTCATAAAGGTTGAGCACTGCGATACAACAAAACAATTTTTCACCATCCAATATCATTACCTGAAAGCCCCACTGCAAAATATCAGCCTTTGCATTAGAATAACCGGGGATCAGCTTTATGCAAAATGTATATGTAAAGATTATATATATATATATATATATATATATATATATATATATATATATATATATTATATATAGATATACTTATATACTGTATATATATATATATATATATATTTAGATATACTGTATATATATATATATATATATATATATATATATATATATATATATATATATAATTATATAGTTAGTTAGTTAGTTAGTTAGTTTCTATATGCTATATTTGTCATTCTTCCTAATTTATTTCACGTTTCTACTCCTGCCTGAAAGAATATTATTATTATTATTATTATTATTATTATTATTATTATTATTATTATTATTATTATTATTATTATTATTATTATTAAAGGCGTATTCTTTTGAAACAATCTAAAAGTCCTTACCTACATAGAATATCCTTTCATTTTTTACTCTGGTTTATATACGAAGGCATATTTCAAATGAAATTGAGTACATTTGATTCGTATCTGATAAGAGGGGCAATAAGAATTGGCTGTTAAATATATCATGAACAGAAGCGGCGTGGAAAGAATTTTAAATGAAAAAAGAAGCGTGGTTATTGTAGGTAGGCAACGTTAGATCACATCCACGGTTTGATATTACGTGGAACCGGAATGATTTTGTACATACCATGAATTTGTACATACCATGCATTTTCATAGTATGCTCTAAAGATTTTTGAGTGTTTAAGAGAGAGAGAGAGAGAGAGAGAGAGGGGTCTTCATATTTACGCTGATATTTGAAATTCCACATGTGCTTCAGCTAAACGTACAGTATATGTATGAGTTTAATAGTAACTTCATACATACGTAGGTATAATTACATATATTTTCCTGATTGGGCCTGCACTATTACGATATAACCCAGAATCAATGTTAATTTTTCCATTAGTACCTTGATTAGTATGAATATATGAATGAAATAAATAAGCTCCAGTTAAAAAGATTAATTCTAGATATTTTAGCCCACATATGAAGTAATTTTGAAATGGAATATATTTCAGAACTAATTACTTGAAAGGAAATGTATACCAAATTGAGCTGAGAACATTAGCTTTGCTCTTTCTTCAAATATGAAGAAATTCAGATCCCAGGCAAACCTCTCTGTTCAATTAAACCTGAAGATTTAATTTTATATGGTGTACAAATAGGCGTTTTAGGCCTAACCATACCGATGGTGTAACTAGGTCTGAAATGATAAGTAAAAAATGGGCCGAAGTTTCTTCGGCGCAATAGAGTTGTCTGTACAGCGTATAATTAAGGTCACCGAAAATAGATCTATCTTTCGGTGGTCTCGGTATAATGCTGTATGAGCCGCGGCCCATGAAACTTTAACCACGGTCTGGTGGTGGCCTGGCCTATATCGTTGCCAGACGCATGATTATGGCTAACTTCAGCCTGAAATGAAATGAAAGCTATTGAGGCTAGAGGGCTGCAATTTGGTATATGTTTGATGATTGGAGGATGGATGATCAACAGACCAATTTGCAGCCCGCTATCCTCAATAGATTTTAAGATCTGAGAGCGGGCAGAAAAAGCGCCGATAGAAAAAGTGCGGACGGACAGACAAAACCGGCACTATAGTTTTCTTTTCAGAAAACTAAAAATCTCATATACAGACAGATGGTAACCGTGTTCAAGACTCAGGGTATTAGGTAATGCGAAACTTCACGAATGCCTAGTAACAATAATTTTCTGACAGACTGGAGTAATGGGAATTTAACATCGATTTATAAGAACACGTCCTAGAAGCAACAACGAGGTTCATCTGTCAATCTAGTAGGAAATAGGGTTGCCCATGCAAGCTCCAGAAATATTAATGGAACTTACTTTCTCGGATTTTCTGGAATGTCTTTTCAATTAGTGTAGTTGGCCCCATTGCCAAATAGTGTTCCACAAGATCTGTTATCACTCAAATGTGAAGGCACCTTCAACTGGTTGTAAAATATCTCTAAAAGTGTCACTCCTCTATTTCAGTCCTAGGGTGTTTGAAACTGTGACAATGTTGCATGTAGAATGTTGGGTACAGTATGTTATCTGTAAAGAGCAACGTAAATTATTCATTAATTTCTAGTGACAGTAAGCAATTCAAAACAAAGCCCATTAATGCTACTTGCCCCAGGAATCTTTTTGTCTCATTCTATTGTTGTATGTTGAAGTTTAATACTTCACAACACTTTTTATATGTAAAAGAGGGAAAGGCGATCTTCTTCCTAAACCTAGCAAGAGACAAAGAAAGAAACAGGCAAAAAACCCAACCTTCTTGCCGGAGTATTCAGGCAAGGAATCTTTTGTGAGACACCTCGGCTTCTTCACCAGAGCTTGTTTACTGACGCGATGCTCCTTATCCCATCAAAAGGCTGTGAGGGAGATCTTAGAATAATGTCGAGATAACACTTCAAGATAACATTTTCGAGTCTCGGCAGTCCTTCCGTGAACATCCTACTCGAAAGTCCGGCCTGAAGATGAGTCCGCATATATGGGCAGGTAATTCATCTTCGGAGTGTGAGTCTTTCAGTCCACGAAGCATATCAAGAGCTTCCACTGTGAGGGAGCCTTCGGAAGCCTTCAGCTTCCAGTTTTAAGTGAGACGTCGGTTATCATAACTAGCCGGGAGATTTCGCCGTTTAATTTTCGCCACCGAAAATAAGGATGTTGCAATTAGGCTGAAAAAGATTAATATACATTAAGGTAAGAAACCTAACACTTACACTAGAAAAAAAAAAAAAAACAGAAATGCAAATTTTCAAAGACATCTGGTATTCCTGATATGTGAATCTAAAAATTTAGTTTTAGATAAGGTAAGATATTCAAGTAACTGCCACTAAATGGTTCTAAAGGAAAACTCGCAATAGAACATATAAATATATTCTTAAGGTTTATACTGGCAAGAATTTTCAACTAAAAGCTTTTGCTGCACTAAATATATATTACTATCTTTTAGTGCACACAACTCTGTACACACACACACACATATATATATATATATATATATATATATATATATATATATATATATATATATATGTGTGTGTGTGTGTGTGTGTGTGAATTGAATATAAAACGATATTTTGGCTCGATATTTGTAAACATAAAAAAGTCACGCGTGAATGATTAAAAATATCCCTATATATATATGTTTCACACCTATCTATCTATTTAGCTATATCCATATATATATGTATGTGTATACATATATATATAGTGTAATATATATATGTATATATATATATGTATGTATGTATGTATAATATATATATATATATATATATATATATATATATATATATATATATATATATATATATAATGTGTGTGTGTGTGTGTGTGTAGCTTGCAGAACACCTATTATTTTCCTCGTAAATTCTGCTCACTTCCAGTCGATATTCTTGACCACCTTCGAGCGATCTTGTTCTTTCGTTATCAGCAACATCTGTGCTTTTGTTCTTTTTGTTATGAGGCAATACATCTTCCATATCATTACATGCACTGCTGCAATTTGATCCTATCAAAGAAGTGGCTTTGATACGATTGGGTCCTCAAGTCCACCCCCTACCCCCCTCCCACGTCACTACTACCTTACCCACTACTGCAAATGCCTCGTGATGAAAGTCGGCATACCGTCACTATTTAATTAGTCAAGGAGTTTCGGCTTACCGGCAGATAGAAGCACCTTCCGGGGGAGTCATTAATCAGAAAATATTTATTCTTTTGGACTCCGAGCAAAGACAGAGAGAGAGAGAGAGAGAGAGAGAGAGAGAGAGAGAGAGAGAGAGAGAGAGAGAGAGAGAGAGAAGGAAATTCATTACGAATGTGGCAAACGCAGCATATATATATGTTAAACATTGAGAGAGAGAGAGAGAGAGAGAGAGAGAGAGAGAGAGAGAGAGAGAGAGAGAGAGAGAGAGAGAGAGAGAGAAGAAGAAATTCATTACGAATGTGGCAACGCATGTTAAACATGTTAAACATTGAAGAGAGAGAGTTAGAGAGAGAGAGAGAGAGAGAGAGAGAGAGAGAGAGAGAGAGAGAAGGAAATTCATTACAATGAAACGCACAGCATATAAATATGTTAAACATTGAGAGAGAGAGAGAGAGAGAGAGAGAGAGAGAGAGAGAGAGAGAGAGAGAAGGAAATTCATTACGGAATGTGGCAAACGCAGCTGTAAATATGTTAAACATTGAGAGAGAGAGAGAGAGAGAGAGAGAGAGAGAGAGAGAGAGAGAGAGAGAGAGAGAGAGAGAGAGAGAGAGAGATTCATTACGAATGTGGCAAACGCAGCATATAACATGTTAAACATTGAGAGAGAGAGAGAGAGAGAGAGAGAGAGAGAGAGAGAGAGAGAATTCATTACGAATGTGGCAAACGCAGCATATAAATATGTTAAACATTGAGAGAGAGAGAGAGAGAGAGAGAAATTCATTACGAATGTGGCAAACGCAGCATATAAACATTGATAAATAGAGAGAAAGAGAGAGAGAGAGAGAGAGAGAGAGAGAGAGAGAGAGAGAAATCATTTGAATGTGGCAAACAGCATATAAATATTAAACATTGAGAGAGAGAGAGAGAGAAATTCGTTACAAATGTGGCAAACGCAGCATATAAATATGTTAAACATTAAGTATAATGATAATTTTATTACTGTATGATGAAACATTCAGCAGAGCCTTATGAAAATGGTCTCTGACATTTGCCAACCTCATTACAGGCCAATAGAAATCTTACTTCCAAAGCAGAGACAAACTGCCCTATCTGAATTGGTTGAACTAGAAATTGGGTGTTTCCTGGATAGGTGGACCGGAAAACGAAAATTAATTGAAGAGGGAAAATTAAAAATAGTAAAAAATATGTCTGGAAAATTAATAAAAAACGACTATAGCCAGTGATGACTAGGAGAAAAAAAATGTTTCGATACATAGCTACTAAGGGAATCATTTACATTATGCAGATATGCTCAGGACCACTTTTTAGTTTTCTGAAAAGAAAACTATTGTGCCGGCTTTGTCTGTCCGTCCGCACTTTTCTTTCTGCCCTCAAATCTTAAAAACTACCAAGGCTAGAGGGCTGCAAATTGGTATGTTGATCATCCACCCTCTAGTCATCAAACATACCAAATTGCAGCCCTCTAGCCTCATTAGTTTTCATTTTATTTGAAGTTAAAATTATCCATAATAGTGCTTTTGGGAACGATATAGGATAGACCACCACCGGGCCGTGGTTAAAGTTTCATGGGCCGCTGCTCATACAGCATTATACCGAGACCACCGAAAGATAGATCTATTTTCGGTGGCCTTGATTGTATGCTGTACAGAAAACGCGATTGCACCGAAGAAACTTCGGCGCATTTTTTACTTATTTTATCGCATATCTAGTTCTGTTTCAGGATCTATGTGATAGGGTACCTCATACATTCAAAGCCCCGTGTTCCTGAGGCATGGTATTCATGTCTTTTATATTGCAAAGCGTACTTCTCACCAATAATCCAATTCCGTTCCAGTGGGTGCTTCCAGAAAAAACCAAGAGTGTCACATTAATCCTCTGCTCATTGAATTAGTCGGGAACAATTTCACTTGTCATGAACTCATTATTTACTCCAGATGAGCTGCGCTTCAATATCACGTACTTATTATTATTATTCTTTATGTTAGACTTTAGTATGATTTACGGACAGTCTTGTTGGGAAACTGCGTAGTACCTCTCCATTCACAATCTAATTTGATCAAAATGTAAGGGGACAATTATGTTTTTATATATGACTCGAGTTGGGCATTAGACTTATTTTCTTTATAAGCCCAGTTTTTTCTTTATTACGTCGTTGAAAAAGCCTAGATTTTGATCGTGTTTTGCAGTGTTGTCTGCTGTTATTTAACCAAAATTTAGGGAGTAGGGGTGATATCATTTTCTACCATCAGATAAATACAAAATAATTACAAGTTCTCGAGTATACTTACACTTTTCGTTAGATGGTTGACTACTTAGGAAAGCCAGATGCCCTTGGCTCATAAGACTCATGTATATGTGCGGGTCAGGGCGTGGTGCCAACAAAGCCACCCCAAAGAGACTTGCTGAAAGCTGGGAGGGGAGGGAAACGCCTTCAGGCACCACCGCATCCAGCGGGAAAAGGTGTCTATTGAAGCGATAATAATAAAGCGAATGCTTATCAGGAATATGATTTCACAGTTGTATGCTTGTAATACAAGAAAGCTCTATGAATTAAAATATTTCTGGAGACTACTCGGCTCCTTTTTACAACCAACGGGATGGCATTAATTGTGCTCTGCAAATCTCCCACATATTTTTGAATAATTTTCTTTTTTAAATTACATTCCACGTGCGCTATTGTGTATTATCTGCCAAAAATAACATCAATCATAATCATCATTCACAAATATGAAATTTATTTGTCAGATAATATCAGTCATCATCATCATTATATTTCACAAACTTAATATAGATTAAATTTCAACCGTCAACAGGTAAGAATGTAAAAAAAGTTAGGATAGTTAAGAAAAAGAGAGGTAATATCTATTTTGTAGGATTTCAGTCTAAAGCAGTTTACTATTGGTTTTAAGTATTTTTCGATTAAAACAGTCGCCAAGAAAAAAGTTCTTTCGCCTACCTCCTGTTGCACAGTTTCAAGTTATTTGTTCCTAACTTTGTCCATGAAACTAATCAGCAGTAATTATAGTTAATGAGTCACTTTTGCTTGTTATGGAGACCTCATATTTCACCGTCACCAACTCTATAGTGTGGAAATTGTTTTTTCAGACTCACATCTCTGAGAAAGTTTCCTCTGCAAAGTTCAGTGTGAGTC
>NC_089793.1:19750323-19767823 GCF_040412425.1 Macrobrachium rosenbergii | reverse complement strand
TACTGAAGTAGCTGTTGACTGTAAGAAAAGTGACTGCTATTTTTATTAAAAAATAGGATGACGATTATATCACGACAATTGCACTTAATCGCTTTTTCACAGAAGTTATACGTTCTGGGAAGTTCTCGCGTCTTGTCATAATGATAAATGCTAGCATTATAAATGTCTCTATTCGTTAACTTGTAAAATGACATATTTATATGCGACACCCTATTCTCACCCATTTCTATCACTCAAAGCTATTACTGATTGGTGATTTTACCTTCTCCTGCGATACAAGTTTCAGGATCACAGAAACCGAGAATTGAAAAAAAAGAATAATCATGTATACACACACACACACACACACACACACACATATATATATATATATACATATATGTATATATATGTGTGTGTCTGGATGTATATATGCTGTATATATACATGTATGTATATATATTTATACATATATATATATATATTATATATAATATATATATATATATATATATATATATATATATATATATACATATGTAGATGTATATATATATACATATTCGTATATATATGCATATCGCATTAGCTGAAAGGGGGAGCGAAGTATTATTGTGCGCCTGAATGCTCATAGGTGAGAATAAAAGTATGACTAAATAAACAACGCTAAATCCCAGACGAAGAGCAACTTCAGGTTCTCCGTTCAGCAACAAAAAGAAGATAAATAAATGCATAAATAGATAAATAAATAAATAAAAAAATAAATAACTGAATAAATAGAAAGGACAAATTCTTGATCTGACCCTTCCTTGGCCTAAGCCTTTGAAGTGCCGATGCCGACAATGAATCATCGCGCATAATTACGTCACCAACACTGTTATGTGTCTCAAGCGATTTAACACACCGAGCGCCCTCACCGTTAGACGTTCCTGCTTTTAAAAGCACTCAGGATTTTTTGAAGTTGTCGGAGGAGTTTTTGTTTCTACGGTGCTTTCAGCTTTGCTTGGGTTTGGAAGTTTCTGTTGTCTTGAAGAGCATGTTTTTTTTTATTTTTTTTTGTTGTTGGCTGAATGGGACAGGGATATCTTGATTTTATAGCTTTCCATGGTATTTATCTTTTATGTGTGGTAACAGGGATATTTTCTAGAAGCAGTTTCTCCCATATTTCAACTATGCTGTTTTAATGTACACACACAAACAAACACACACAAACACACACACATATATATATATATATATATATATATATATATATATATATATATATACACATGTATATATATCTACATCATACATACATACATACATACATACATTAGCATACATACATACATACATATATATATATATATATATATATATATATATATATATATATATATATATATACTGTATATGTGTATGTATGCGTGTGTGTAATTGTAGGTTTCCTCTACTATTCCGCATGAAATACTACCTTACCCAGTGAAATATCCATTCAATAGACATGTTTACTTGTGACTAATAATACTACAACCATGAAATCTAATGTAGATAATTTCTTATGTATGAAATTAACCTTTTATACAGGGGATGAACCTAAATTAAAATAGCGCGTTCGGGTCATGAATTGTAAATTATGTTTGATAAGCTCCGACCTATTTTTGGTCTCCTTTCTTCATCGACATTCTTTATTTTCTATTCATAAAATTTGAGAGGAAAAGGTAGAGTTATTTCTTGATTTCCATTTCCCATCTTATTATCATTACTGTTCAGAAGATATGGAACAAGCCTTCAGGTGCCACGGACTTGAAATTTAAGCTTCCAAAGAATGTTATGGTGTTCATTTGAAAGAGGTTACAGAAGATAATAGGAAGTGCAGAAAGAAGAGATCGGTTAACAGAAATAAAAAAAAACATAAAAATAATGAATTAATAGATACATAGATAAAGTTATAAATAAATTGGTACAATAGAAGGAGAATTGTAAGATAGTACTGCGTTGCATCTTCGCTAGAAGATCGCACTGTGGGTCTAAATCAAATCGTGTGTGCTTCTATAAATATCCTTTTAAAATCTCGCCCGTTTACTTTTTCAAGCACAGCTTTGCCCCACCTACATTCTTCGCTTGATATACATAATTCAGATTCTAAAAATATCTTAATAGCATACATGATACGGAACATTTTTTTATACTGTAACAAGACCAGTCTTTTGTAAAAGTGTTATCAAAATAAAAACAAGTAAAAAATGCGCCGAAGTTTCTTCGGAGCAATAGAGTTTTCTGTACAGCGTATAATCAAGGCCACCGAAAATACATCCATCTTTGGGTGGTCTCGGTATAATGGTGTATGAGTCCCTTCCCATGGAACTTTAACCACGGCCATGCCATGGCCTGGCCTTATATAGCTGCCAGAAGCATGATTATGCTAAAATAACTTTAAATAAAAATAATAACTACTGCGGCTAGAGGGGCTGTAATTTGGTATGTTTGATGATTGGAGGGTGGATGATCAACTTACAGTTTGCGGCCCTCTACACCAGTAGTTTTTAGAAATTCCGGGCCGAACAGAAAAAGGCGGGGACGGGACAGACAAAGCCGGCTCAAACCAGTTTTCTTTTCAGAAACTAAAAAAAATAGTACGATAAATGGAATACGAAATAAAATAAACGTTGACGAACTTGGTATCCGTCACCAGATTAATATGCGAAGAAATAAATATGTCGTCCTACTTCGCATCGGGATACCATAAGCAACTAACTAACACTCCCCGTGTTTCTAATTTACCTTTGAAGGCTGACAACTTGTCAGTTATTCTGGAGACGATCCCCAAATCTCAACCGGTCTTTTAAATTGGTCGACCAGCAAAGCGGTTGAAAGACTTCCCAGATGGATCAGATGACATTATATTTAGTCTCTGAACTTAACCGCAGCAGTTAATTGGTAAAATAGCTATTTTTATTCCCTTTAGAATGCGAGATGAGATGTGACAACCTTCGTTAAATTCTATATTTTCTAGGCGTAAAAACACAACATGTCTAGGAGGTTAACTAGGATGGTAATAGTGACTTCAAAGTTGGATCCACTAGGACTTGTTTTTGTGTAGTTCGCAAACAAGCCAGTGCAATGGAGAACATTAATCTACTAGAAGATTAGGAGAAAGAATTTTTCACGTGTGGTTTAGCATATGCCAGGTTGTGAGATAAGAACTGCCGAGAATATTCCATAAAAATTGATACAATTTGGTGTGAAAATAAGATACATCAACAAAGATTAACATACGTATGACAGTCCTTATCAGTTAGCTCGAAAATGGTAGACGTCTTAAATAAGAACAATTTGTCTATGATAACGGATAAAGTGACAGTCTGTTGACAAAAAAAAAGGAAAAATTGTCTTCTAACACAACTTCTCGTATCTCAACTCTATTAATTTGCAAAGAAAAAAAATTACACAGGCGATGAGCGAGACTGCTGGACAAATAAAACCTGAATTAACAAAAAAAAAAAAAAAGAATCTGAGATATGTGCTGTTTACAATTTTTTTTACAAGCTCCTCCACGTGCAACAACAGTTTATTGTTGGACAACTTTTTAAGTTACACGTTTGTTGTCGGAACTAGCTTTAGCATTCGTGAGCTGAACCTGATTGTAAATAATTGGAAAAAGATCAATAAACGGTAATCCATAGTGCATTGCCTGATATATTGAGAGACTGAATTTTAGTGCTAAACATTCGCCCAAAAACATGTTGCGGTGGACAGTCCGCTAAGAACTGTCCTTCGGATATGCGATGTAGATTTGGGCATCTGGCATAGTTCAATTGCGTAGATGTAATTCTTAATAAAGTAATAAAATCAGCAGGAAGTAGTTAATAAAAACAAACAGGACGAATATATATATATATATATATATATATATATATATATATATATAAATATATATATATATATATACAGTATTTATGTATGTATATATTTGATATATATATATTTATAAATATATATATGTGTGTTAATATGTACAGTATATATAACAGTATTTATATATATGTATATATATATATATATATATGTATACACACACACACACACACACACACACACACACACATATATATATATATATATATATATATATATATATATATATATATATATATATATATATATATATATATATCTAACAGATCACTTCATTGTAAACCATAGTACGACTTTTCAAAATTTATGTTTTCAAGCAGAAAGGGTATTCATTTAGATAAATATTAAGCTATAAATATCGTTTAATATCCAGTTCACTATACCTCGGCCATAGCTCGCACCCAAGGAGAATTATAATTCATAAGGGCTTCGACACTGGCAGGATGAGAGAGAGAGAGAGAAAGAGAGATATTTTGAGTTACTTTGGTTATCTCCGATGCTAGACTCTAGATCTCCATATGAACAGAGAGAGAGAGAGAGAGAGAGAGAGAGAGAGAGAGAGAGAGAGAGAGAGAGAGAGAGAGAGAAAATATTTGAGTTGCTTTAGTTACGTCTACGGTCACACTCTTGATCTCCCTACAGTCGAGAGAGAGAGAGAGAGAGAGAGAGAGAATATTTGAGTTACTTTCCTTGCGTCTAAGGTTGCACTCTTGATCTCTCTATAATCAGAGAGAGAGAGGATATTTGAGTTGCTTTAGTTACGTCTAAGGTTACACTCTTGATCTCTCTATAATTAGAGAGAGAGAGAGAGAACGGCGAAGAGAAAATGTTTATTCATGTCGTGTTGGTATTGACGTAATGTTCTCACTTTTGGTAAAAATTAATAACAATAATAACCCACGTTTTCACGAATGAAAAATTATATTAGTCAGTAAATCAGAAAATTGCGTGTAGTTGGCGTCACGAGTAAATTTATTGAGAAAAAAATCACGGAAAAGTAAAGGGGAAAAGTTGGAGGACGAAAATAGAATAACTGGAACGCAAGTATATGTATATAAAAAACGCCGATAACATCAGATTCCACTCCCTATCTCTGTCTCTTTTTCGTGAGTTCTGTTCGCTTTCCTGAACGCGTTTAGGGAAACTTCTTTTACTTGAGTGGAGACAATTGTACGAAGCATTTTGACAAAAATATCCCATATAGATAAGTTGACTGGGCAAATAGGAATACTCAAGGTCACTTTGAAATCACTGGATTTAAAACCATGTAATCGGTCCGCTTCAGTGTGTATGTTTGTATGTATCTTTGCATGTGTGTAAGTATTGTATGTTTGTATTTATGTATGTATTAACTCCAGTAAGTTTTACATTTTAACAAACAGAAAATATAAGCAAACACGCGAACGTCCTTTATTTATTTAGTTAAACAGTTAGACTGAGCGTTGGTATATGCTCGTTTTAAAATCAGGTATTTTCAAAGATACTATTGTATACCTTTAATCAGATTGATTTGAAATATTTTATTTTTACAAGTAAGACGCACACACTTCTAAGTTTTATTTGATACCTTTAATAAACATCCACACTTTTGAATTAATAAGTATCTTTGAAGACAATGGACGTCTTTGCCTAGAATAAGCATTTCTGTGACTCTTCAGGGTCTGACTTAGCAATTTTACGCTATTTAAAAATGGCTCACGTGATAACTCGTCAGTAGTTATGTTCTTCGATTAACATAAAATTTGTTGGAAAAGTTCTTCAAAGCTGTTTTATGTATTGCTTGCGACACTTGCAAATGTGGTTTCAGGTAGGATTTGCTAGAAGCAGCTTGCATCATAATTATCAACAATGTAAACTTGTTAATAAAAGAATATCAATGGAATCATCCTGTTAATTGAAATAACTTCCTTGATGGTACGGCCTCTGGAAATCCTGATGGTTCACTAAGGTAGAAAAAAAAAACTCTTTCTGCCACATGCGTAGAATATGCTTCTACGCAGTCCTTTAAGAATACGCAAATTGTATCACTGTCGGCATATTCACATAGAAAGGATGGAAATTAACCTAGAAATTGATAGTTATTAACCAGGAAGTTTCTGCCTCAAACATCTTCAACTTTACCGTAACATCATTTAGCGTACATAGCATTTCATGAACTTTTTCTTGACAGATTGGTGAAACCCGATACCAGCATAGTACGAACAAAGGGGAAAAAATATATAAAAAGACATCATTCCTGTTTCTTGCCTTTGCAAGAACAAAGGGAAGCGGTGTACTATTCCGCAAAAAAAGAAGGAAGAAATGCCTAAAGAGATCGGGCCGGTGTAGTACAACCAGCACTGAGGCAAAGTCCTCGTCATTTTGTCGATTAGATTATCATTATACTTACTTGATTCGGTAGAAGACATAATGGATTGGATGATAGAGATGTCGAAACGCTACAGGAGGACACAAAAACTACAGATACAAAAAAATAAGGAATTTGCGAAGGTCAAATTGGTATAGATAACATAAAGTGTGATGGATTTAGCACGCTATAGCCAAAGAAAGAAAACATTTTCCATATATTAGTTGTGGGAAATTATGCATAAAGCGTCAGTTAATGTCATTTGTTAAGAATACGGAAGTTTTTAAAGAAATGCTTATTATCTTGCGAATTTCTAAAAAATGCTAAGTTGTGTCAAAGCAGAATTGTGAAAATTTGTATTTCTTTTGCATTATGCGCTGCTGTTGTAATACACTAGACTTTATTTAACTGGTTTTGAAGAATTTAGGTTAAGTTATTTACTAATTAAATATTCAGTTAAACATTCAAGTACTATTATTTGGACCGTCAGTGGCTAATGTGACAAAATGTGATTAATGAAATGAAAAACTAGTTAGCCCAAAACTTTGTGATTTGCAAGTGGGCCAAGTAGATGACCCAGGCTTTTTTAAGGCTCTCTCTCTCTCTCTCTCTCTCTCTCTCTCTCTCTCTCTCTCTCTCTCTCCTCTCTCTCAGGTTTGTAAATCGTGTGCAATAACTGACGACAAGCAAGTTCGAATCTCGAACTGGACGAGAAGGGACGGAGACATTCTCTCTTTTACACATACAGTACACACTCACACACACACACACACACAGACACTCACACACGCACATCCCTACCCACACAAAACTCTTGCGTCTTTGAAGATGGATCTCATGTATTCGTATTTCCTATTTTCCTTAATGAGACTAAGCGCTGATGCTTGCAAGAAGAAGGAGTTTATAATCACCATAGTCTATTAGTCTAAATGTTTTGTGGGGTGCTTTGAATTCTTATAACCTAACGTCTGCAAAGAGACTTTGTATACCGTATAAACTAGCGTAAAATGTTCCAACTAAGAGAAATGACGACCTGAGGACTGAAATGAAATATGAGATTAAAAAGACTGAACTGTTCACAATAGGTAGAAGTTGAACTGACAAAGTAGTTCCAGTCTCAAATATTACACCAAAACCACAAATTCATATACAAATTATGTCCGATTGCACAGCAAATTTTCAGTGAGTTTATTGAAAATCATATCCTAAAGATATTGCTGATCAACTACTTTTTTTCCTTTCTTTGCTAAACGAGCTATAATTTGTGAATTCTATAAGAATTTTTATGTTTAATTCAGTTCTGCTCTCATGATTGTTCCTCCCCGCAGAGTTTAAAAGTTGCGGAAAACATTGAGTTTTGAACGGTATCATATTACTTCTCCTTAAAAAAAGGGTATCATTGCGCTTAAAATATACATAAAAGTATATGTAATATGTGTGGTATGGCTTTTATACTTACATCTGATATTGTTACATCTCACTGGTCTCAGCAATAGTCTTGCCAAACATACAGGGGGTTTAGACTGCCTTGTATAACCAGTTCTCCATATCCAAAATAAGACAAAATCTTTTTCGCCATACTAATTTATTTTGTCACTGGACCAACCAGAAAAAACAGATCCAGAAGTGTTAGTCTAGAAAGTGGATATCCCGACGCGTATTTTCCCTGTAGCTTTTAAGAAGTTAACTGGCCATTATTACGTCCTACCTTTGTGATTTCCTTTAGAAAGTCTTTTCAAAAACTAATAAACCAAAGCCATACAGTTCAGACATTTTTTCAGCCTCACTAAACTCTCGCTCGAATTCTACGCCATGAATCAGTTCCCTGATCTTAGGTCCTGTAAATATGTTACTTGATTTTAGCATCACTGATCCAGGGGGATTTTAATCCTCCCGTATTCGAATCCACGACCGGCCCAGTTGAATATGCAAAGAAGGCAGATAAATTTTATCAGTAAAAAGAAGAGGGAGAATCACGACATTTGTCTTCCCTGGAATCAGTGATGCTCGTTTTAGCAACAATTTCTTTGCGGTTTATTTTGTGTGGAGGGGGAGCGGTTAGGAGAGACTGTTGATAACTTGGTCCCGGTTTTCCTACTTGAAAATTAAAAAACTTTCTTACTGAGTTGATTTGTGAATAGAATTGGTTAGGTCACTACAGACATTGTACCTAAAGCGTTCTTTTCTATAGCAAAAATATCATTGTAGATTTAATATATATATATATATATATATATATATATATATATATATATATGTATATATATATATATATGTATATATGTATATATATAATATATATATATATATATATATGTATATATATATAATATATATATATATATATATTATATATATATATATACATATATATATATATATATATATATATATATATATATATATATATATATATATATATATATATATATATATATATATATATATATATATACACTCACACATACTGAGGAACTGAGGGTAAGCAAGTGGAGTAAATCAAGTAGCTGATACTTTCGGGTTTTGGGCAGGGGGGCGGTCAGTCTCTCTGTTTAACACTTTTCAAGAAATGGTACATTTTTATTTTTAACAACCACATACCATTGAGTGATTCCCTTACTGTAAAATTGTGTTCCTCCCCAGAAATTTTCATCTAATATACAGCTGGCAATATCATTAACCGCCATGTAAATACAGTATGAGTACTTAGAGAGAGAGAGAGAGAGAGAGGAGAGAGAGAGAGAGAGAGAGAGAGAGAGAGAGAGAGAGAGAGAGAGAGGTCTACATGGCATCTGCATATCTCTTTTCTCATATTTCCTAAGATGTCATAGGTAATGAACAGGTGCTTTCAGTTTACTAGAAAATTAAAAGGATCGTGGAATAAATTAAGATATTAATTTGGTTTACTAATCTAACACTGACGCAAGACGACAATAAGATTTTGTTATATTTCTCGAAGCTTTATAAACGAGGAAAATCCTAAAAGAAAATACACCTTTTCTCTTTTCCTTTTTATCATGAACGACTCCATTCATTCTAGCGACAAATGAGAAACAATTTTTCTAGTAAACTCTTGCATTGCAAGTGTCGAAATTTCCCAAGAAAATGGCAGAGATTCTCACTCTCTTCATTTCCGTCTTTTCCTCTCCTCTACCGTAAACCAAAATATATTTACAGCTTGGGAACTGCAGTCCAGAATTCTCATCGTGCTCCGTAGGCGTTTCGTTGTGTGCTTAAAAAGTAGCGTCATCATTTAAGGTTAAAGACTACTTTCACTAGCTTCCTCTGGAGCTCTTAAACGCCTTTTTATGGGTTCGATTTTTTTTTATTTAGTGCAGTACATGAACTGCGTATGCATATTACAGAGTCATTCCAGAAAATAGGTGCATGCTCTCGGGATACGACGGCACATGCTGGAAGAAATGTATTAATATTTCTATAGTTGTCATTTAACAGGATGCATGGATATACACATATGTTAATTAATATATATATATATATATATATATATATATATATATATATATATATATATATATATGTATATATATGTTATATATATATTATGTATGAATATATATGTATATGTATATATTAATATATATATATATGTATATGTATATATACATACGTGTATGTGTGTGTACGTTTGTGAGTGTGGGTGTGGTTGTGTCCACAGGCGCACACACGCGCAAACACATATGTCTGTGTGTCTGTGTATATCGCGTGACGTACTTTTTTTCTCTTTTAGGGGTCATCTCAAGGTGTTGCCCTTCCGGAAAATAGCTAATAATTTGGGTAAGGATACTTGACTAGTTTTAATGGACCTGATACAGAGTACACATAAGAAAACAACCTCCCAAATTACTGCCAAGACATGAGGTGCATATATATTCTGTTTAGAGGATAATGATATACATCGGAAACCTGGGGCAGCAAGAGCCGGAAGTTAATTTCGGTGATGATGATGATGATGATGTTTTGCTAAGGATCATAGACAGGAGAAGAATAGAGACTGAGATATTAAAAAAATAAATAGTTTAGCAAAACGCCCCAGTGGAAGGCGTTGTTAGTGATGAGGAACCACTGACATTGATTTGCTGATCTGGAGAAAGATAGATTCCTAAAGAATGTAGATACATTCGTACTTTAAAAGGAATATCAGTTACTGAGAGGTTGCCGAGATTAACAAAAGAAATGCATAAAAATAAACAAAAATTAATGTAAGTACATATTATGGTATTATCGAATGTTTACTGTAAGAAAGTAATACATATCATTTTACGAATTTGAATTGTATTCTTTATTAGTATGCTTTAGGGGAATGAAAATAGGAGTTATGTAAGTAGTGTTACAGAAGGACTAAGAAATTTGGGTGTTGCATCGTGGAAAGACTAGGGACCAAGGTGATTGCAAATTTCGCAGATGCGGTGGTCACTCGTAAAATTGAACGACGAAGGTTAACTGAAACGTTTGTTCACTTCCTACATTTCTATCTGAAGTTTAAGATAAGGTATACAGGTATAAAGAATAAACATACATTATGATAGCTAGTACTGTAGCAACTCGCCATACATCACGCACGTAAAAGCTACATTTTGTTTCATCTCCTTTGCTCTGGCGTTACTGGCTCCGTACCCAGTTCTCTCTTATTAAAGAGCATCATAATGCAGACAAAACACCTGTCGCGCAGGTAATCTCTACGTATAGCGAACTACTCAACATTCTTTCAGTCTTGTTTTCCTTGTTCAAGGAATATCGTTCCCTCTCTTTTCTTGTTAAACATGGTAAGGAAATAATTAACAGTAAGTGCATTGTCCTTATTTTTGAATATCATAACTCTCTCCCTCTCTCTCTCTCTCTCTCTCATCTACTTCATGTGGCTGTCAATCATAATCTGGCTAATTATGTAATTTCGTTGTAACAACCTTCGTGTTAGAATTGAAACTACGACCTCTTAATAAAGGGCCCCCCCAAAAAAAATTCCTGTTGTATGTCAAGTATAAAAAAAGACTTGAAGATTTAATTAAAAATGAAAAATGGAGCTATTATGATTGAAGTTTACTCATCTACGGGTTGCACAAGTCTCTTCTTGGAAGAACGATTACCATTCTTGACGGCAAAATAACTTGCGTGGTTTCTCAGTCGTTCAAGAGGTAAAGGAAGTCAGTATGGGTGTTCCTTATTTATCTTAAAGAGGAACCTGATTTCTTTACATGTGATGCGCCTCTGACTTGTCTGTTTAAATTGCAGATAATTGGACAATCTGTCTGTCAGTCCTTTGGAAACATGTTCATAGAGTCTCAATATCATTTACGTTCTCTAGTCGCTCCTCCCGGGACTGTCATGTACCTAAAAGTTAAAAGATATGTTACACACATATGTGCGTATTAATTACGGTCCAGAAACCATTTTACTGAGGACTTGACCGAAGTGTTATAGGCTCATATTCATTTTCCTGTCAAAATTCATGCGTCGATTCAGTAACACTTCATCTCTTGGTTTCCAAGATAAGGAGTTTGTTTGTAAAGCCAGTTGAACAATTTATCATACATTGAATTTTGTTCTTTTAAAAATTAAACTGAATCAGTGCTAAACAAACCTATGGAGGAATAAAAACTCGTTTGTGAAGGAGTGTAATAAGCTGGCCCCAACCCCATAGAAGTTACATCTTTTCTTTAGTTATAACCATCTCCTATGATTCTTTCTTTCGATAAAAATGATCGTTTTTGGCTCTCTCTTATCTTCTAATTGACCTTGTCTCTGCCTTATACCGTTCCTCTAGTTTTAGATATTTTACAGTGTGCGTAGCCTGTACATCTGTTTTCATGTCTCTAAAGAAGGGAAAACCTATGAGTCTAACAGCGTCTCTCCTTTTGTTTCTCGGGAAATATACCAATGAACTCTCCATGGTAGTTTACTGTCAGTGTTTCCCCCATGTTAGAGCCTGGAATTTATCCGTGATATTGAAAACAGGTTCTTGTACAGTGTTACCAAAAAGAATAATTTAATGCTTTGGTGCTTGGATGACTGTAAAGTCAGGGTAGCCAAATTCTGCTGATCAGGACACTTGTATATGCACACTTCTTTTCATTTCTAAAAATGAAGAGTCTCTTTCTGGGGAAATTGATGGTGTCAGATCTATCTTTAGTCATGTACTCCTCCTTGTCCTGTTCCTATTATTTTACAAGGACACCTTACAAGTACCCCCTTTTATCATAATTGTCATGCAAGTAACTCTACTTTTGCAAATGGTTATCTACCTGCCTCTCTCTCCTAAGTACTTCTCTGTAATACCCATATGGATGTTATCTCAGAAATGTACTGGAACTTCGTCCATTTTCATGGCTGTAAAACATGGCTTTAAGACATTTTTCCTTCCTTCGTCGGTAAAACATGATCTGTATTCTGCGTTAACAACGATAGTTGAGAAACTGACCGTGAGTCCTTCAGATGTAACATAATTTTGGGAATATCTTGGAACGATGGTAACATGGGACCAGCCCCTCCTGCCAGTTAGATGTTTGACTTGCTACTAAGATTTAAGGTGTCGTAAACGGATCTTTGCGCATATATGTCTACATCATATTTGGAAAGATATGCCTACATCTTTAGTCATAGCAACAATGATAAATGACGGATACTTTCTTTTTAAATTTAAATCTATTAAACTTTTTTAGCTACAGTAAAATCACTGTCGCCTGCTCATACAGCACCGTACTTCGACGACTGTTTGCGATAATTCCATTCATCACTTTCGCCTCATTCTCTATTTTGTTGCATACACTAGGTTTTAAAGTGCCACTGATTCTAAGGAAAAGCAGTGGGTCTTCTGTAATCGTCTGTCCTTCAGTTTACCTATTCCTGGAATGCAGAATTCTAGACTTTTGTTTTATTATTTTATTTAATCTAAAAGGTGAATATTTTCCATCTCTTTCCAAGTGACACCCTGTAAAAAATATGGAAATAAACAAATAAATCAGCCAGTCAACCAGAAAATATATAAATTAACGAATATAATAAAATTAACACATGATATCCAGGAAAAAGTGTAGCCGCTTTCAGTCATCAGAAGGAATTAATTCACCAGACGATAAACACCCCCTTATACCCAAAGACTCATTCGGCTCCTTTATCTCTCTGCAAAACCTTTTCATAGGGTGAAAGGAGACCACTGATAAGTAGTGCTACCTGAAGTTTCACCTCTCAGTGTGAAAAGCTTGTTGCTCCTCTAATCCTTTAGTCTACTCATCAGGAGGTTTTACTAATCCTCTTAGCGATGGTTCTATTAGTAGAGGGCGGTGACCCTTACGTATCTGGATGCGCTCCATGTAGGTGTTGGGGTAAAGCAGAAAGTGCTTGAGATTCTAGTAATGATTTTGCTTCTTTATTGGGTTTTTTCTCGATATAAGTCTTATTTACGAATAACTTGTAAATGGATTCTACACACATACACGTGATATGATATATATATATATATATATATATATATATATATATATATATATATATATATATATATACATATATATATACATGTATATATGTGTATATATATACAAATCTAATTGGCAACTTTTTACCAGATGCATATGGTAATGTAATAACTACAAGACCCTTCTTACCATCTTCGAATTCTTCACATTTTTTTAATAGATTGTCACTACTAAGCCTGAGGGCCAAATATATAAGAATAGAAAAATTTGACGTCTGCAGCAGCAGTTCTAACCTGGGCAGCCAGCGGCCAGGTTGGTAACATAACCTTTGCTCTGATATTCCGGATGCGGTCCAAATCCTCCCTCTCTCTCTAAGAACCATTTCTTCTTGATTTATATATATATATATATATATATTATATTATAAATATATATATATATATATTATATATATATAGGCCATATGTCTGTTCAAAAGTCTGTGTTAAAAAAAAAAATTCATGTATATATTACTGTAACAGAAATATTTATATGTATATATATACACACACATACATAAATACATACATACATACAATATACATTTACATACATACATTTCTGCCTAGTAGCAACCCACCTGTCTACTTGAGAAGGTTCATTAACCAAAGTAACACCTAGGGAGGGTGTAGCGTTAAGCTATCTTTTGATAGGCTGAACTCGGCTATTAGCTGACAGCCTCACTCTACAGGCTTACTGAGCGCTAGACTGTTTCTGGCCTCACCACCTTTAAAGGTGAAAAGATTGTATTTGGGCTTATATATATAAACAACTATATTCTATCTTATAAGGCCATATATTTGCTCGTCCCTCATATATATTGAAAAAATACTCTATGCTATAATATATATATATATATATATATATATAAAATATCTTTTATGGATTATATAAAGATAAATTATATAACATATATATATATATATATATACACATATATATATATATATTATATATATATATATATATATATATAATATATAACTGGTTATGTTGTCGTTCTATATTCAATTTGTGGAGGAACAGGATAGTTTAGAAAACGTGAGTAAAATTGCACATAGTATTATTTCTTGGAATATAACAGAGCATATGGCCGAGCTTTCGAGGAATACATGACTTTTCTATCATCAGGTCCACTTATCTATGGTATGACATAAAATAAGAAAAAGAAACAAAACTATACGATTGACTAAATCTATGAAGTATTAAGAAACAGTTATAACTGACAAAACTTTAAAATACATAGTAATAATATGACAAAAAAACATAAAACCTAAGTTAACTGCAAATAGAAAACTGACAAAAGGACACAGAAATCGTCAACAAAAATCACGAGCAGATTGATACTGAGAGAAAAAAACCATGAATTTAAAAATATGTAATAAAATGTAGTACACTGAAAGACCTGCTGTTGCATGTCGTAGTTAAATGACAACCTGGCCGAGTTAGAAGACTACCTAATTTCGAAATAGCCAGTAAATGGTTCACCTTCTTTGTCATATCAAAAGTAAACCCTGAACTGCTTTTGTCTCTCATCATTCTTGAACAAAATTCAACATTCATGGTTAGTTCTGATGTTCATCCTGAGCGTAATGTCCTGTTTGTTGATATTAATAATTCTCAGGAGTACCTGCAAAAAAAGGTTTTTCCTGAAATCATTTAAAAAACTCTTGGAATGGCTGGTGATTTTTTGTTTGTCCGAGTTTTAAGAAATGGATATGGCATGGCCATGGGCATTGTATATGAGATGGTGGCAAGATAAAGTGTACATGATGCCCAGATACTTTTAAACCCACTGGCACTATTTCTAGATGACTTTTTTTGCTTAAAGCTAATGCCTTGTTTTTACGGTGGCGACACCCTATGAGTTTTACTATGATGTAATGCACCTTTTAGTATTTTGGGGTCGTTCTGAGGAAATTTTGCATCCCATTTACAAACTTTTTAGTCACTGTCCCCTTTGTTTTCAAAGGCTAATTCGGTGTAGAACTCTGATTCATCGAGCCTTTTCCTTTGCTCCAATTGAAATAACTTTCACCTGGAAGTCCAGTTTTTAGGAGAGGTATTTTATGAATAATTGCTATCCCTTTAACATATGTTCACTAAAATCATTAAAGAATTTTTAGACAATATTTTTAAGCCAAATTCTGTAGTCTGCACTGTTCCCAAAAAAGATAATGTGATTCTCTGCCTTCACCAATAATTCTGTCCTAATCAAACGAAATTATTGTCACTATTGAGCCCATCTGTATCCGTATGTTGACTTCAGATTTACCTTAATAACCAACTCTTACAATCGGAAGACTGTTTCGCGTGAAAGACACCTCCCGGAGTTGATGCATACCCTGCATAGTTTACAAGTTTAATTGCCTAAAATGTAATTTTGGGACCCATATGTGGGATGTACCAAGCGCCTACTTAAGGTGCGCATCGACTCATCAGGGTGTCAGCCACCGTACAGGTTAGCTTTAACAAAAAGAAAAACAGTGCCATTAGGGACTTCATGCTATATCTTCCCACCATCACATACAATACAGTGAGTTTTCAAATACTGGACAAACAAAAAATAACCATTCGCTTCCCTTTTAGAGTCCCTCCATGTTAAACAACAATCACCAACACTCAATCAGCCAAACCACCTCTGTTCCATTATTCATTGCATAGTTTGCTTTTTTGTTTTTTTATTCCTCACACCATTTCAACCTCTTCCATTTGCAGTCTTCTAACTCCCTAGTTGTCATTTAACTACGACATGAATAGTAGGTCTCTCCAGTATTTTGTACTACATTATCATTTTTTTTTTATAATATTTGAATATTCATTGTTTTTTTCTCTCTCTCAGTCTTTTCTCTTATCTAATTTTACGATTTCTGTGTACGATTTCTCATTTTAGGCATTGCTCCTTTGTCATTGTTAACTTAGGTTTTTATGTTCCTTTTACTTTATATTATTATGTATTTTAAAGTTTTGTCAATTATATATAACTGTTTTAATACTTTTAGATTTAGTCAATCGGTATAGTTTTCTTACTGTTTCTTTTTATTTTATATAATTCCATAGATAAGTGACCTGACGATGGGAAAAGTCGTGTATTCCCGAAAGCTCGGCTGTGCCTCTGTTAATTCTAAGAAATAATAATGTCTGGAATTTTACCACGTCTTCTGGCTTATCCTGTTCCTCCTTAAATTGAAGCTTTAGAAACGACAACATAATTTAGTTATATATATATATATATATATATATATATATATATATATATATATATATATATATATATATATATCAGAGGACAAAAACTAAAACTCCCCAGGAATCTGCAGAAGGGGAATATCCTAAATCCAATTAGAATGCATAAATATCCAGGTACTTAAGCGCGACGCCACCATATAGGATAACTTATGTCGGCAGCGTTAAAATCTCTACCAAATTCTCCTTATAAAATCTTTGTATCTCTCTCTCTGTAATAAAGATATTTAAATAGCGCTATCTATTTATCTGCATAGATAAATACACAGCGGTTCTCGCTGACGCTAATTTCACTTTTAAGTTTTCTGTAAAAGAAAACTATTGTGCCAGCTTTTTCTGTTCCCCCGCACTTTTTTCTATCCGCCCTCAGGTCTTAAAAATTGCTGAGGCTAGAGGGCTGCAAATTGGGATATTGATTATCCACCCTCCAATCATCAAACATACCAGATTGCAGCCCTCTAGCCTCAGTAGTTTTTTTTTATTCTATTCTAGGTTAAAGTTAGCCATAATCGTGCGTCTGGTAACGATATAGAACAGGCCACCACCGGGCCGT
>NC_089793.1:19740323-19745323 GCF_040412425.1 Macrobrachium rosenbergii | reverse complement strand
AAACTGGATTTCTGCCCACCTTTTGGATGGTGTCCTGTCTCCTTAAGGTGATCAGCAGCTGTCAGGCACAATCAGCGGTGGGTATACCAGTTCGAGACGTAGGCAACATAGCCTCTGTCATTGAGACTGGATTTCTACTCACCTTTTGGATGTTGGGTTGTCTCCATATGAAATTAGTAGCAGTCAGGTCCACGTAAGGTGGGTATACCAGTTAAGACATAGGCAACTTAGCCACTGTTATTGAAACGGATTTCTGCACCTTTTGGATGGTTGCCTGTCTCATGGGAAATCAGTATATGTCAGGCCCACTTCAAGGTGGGTATACCAGTTCGAGACATAGGCAACTTAGCCTCTGTCATTGAAACTGGATTTCTGCCCACCTTTTAGATGGTGGCCTGTCTCCTTAAGGAAACCAGTAGCTGTCAGACCCACTTAAGGGTGGGTATACCAGTTCGAGACATAGGCAACTTAGCCTCTGTCATTGAAACTGGATTTCTACCCACCTTTTAGATGATGGCCTGTCTCTGTAAGGAAATCAGTAACAGTCAGGCCCACTTAGGGTGGGTATACCAGTTCGAGATATAGGCAAATTAGCGTCCGCCATCGAAACTGGATTTCTGCCCACCTTTTAGATGGTGGCCTGTCTCCTTGAAATCAAGGGAAAAGCTGTCAGGCCACCTGGGGTGAGAGTACCAGTTCAAGATATTGGCAACTTTGCCTCTGTCATCGAAACTGGATTTCTGCCCACCTTTTGGATGGTGTCCTGTCTCCTTAAGGTGATCAGTAGCTGTCAGGCACAATCAGCTGTGGGTATACCTGTTCGAGATATAGGCAACATAGCCTCTGTCATTGAGACTGGATTTCTACTCACCTTTTGGATGTTGGGTTGTCTCCATAAGGAAATTAGTAGCTGTCAGGCCCACGTAAAGGTGGGTATACCAGTTCGAGACATAGGCAACTTAGCCACTGTTATTGAAACTGGATTTCTGCCCAGCCTTTGGATGGTGGCCTGCCTCTGTAAGGAAATCAGTAGCTGTCAGGCACACTTAAGGGTGGGTATACCTAGTTCGATACATAGGCAAGTTAGCCTCTGTCAACGAAACTGGATTTCTGCCCACCTTTTGGATGATGGCCTGTCTCCTTAAGGTCGAGACATAGGTAAATTAGTTAGAAGTCAGGTCCACTTCAGTTGGGTATGAGCCAGGGTGGGTATACCAAGGTCAGAGAGACCCACATACAGGGGTATTCCAGTTCGAGACATAAACTTTTGCCTCTGTCATCAAACTGGATTTCTGCCCACCTTTTAGATGGTGGCCTGTCTCCTTAAAAATCAGTAGAAGCCACTCAGGCCCACTTCAAGAGTGGTCATTGAAACTGGACCAGTTCGAGACAGTAGGCAGACTGGGCCTCTGTCATCAATATCGAAACTGGATTTCTACTTACCTTTTAGATGGTGGCCTGTCTCCTCTAAAAGTCAGTAGCTGTCAGACCCACCTTTGATGGTGGGTATGGTCAAAGTTCAGAGACATTCAAGGTAAACTTTGCCTCTGTCATTGAAACTGAGATTTCTACCCTTTGGATGAGTGGCCTGTCTCTTAAGGTGATCCCAGGTATCTGTCAGGGCCAACATAGCTCTTGTCATTGAGTGATTTCTACCAGTTTTGAGTTGGGCTGTCTCCAGGCAGCAGCTTTGGAACTTTAGATGGTGGCCTGTCTCCTTAAGAGAGTTCAGTAGCTGTCAGACCCATGGCCTGGGTATACCAGTTCGAGACATAAGGCAACTTGGCCTCTGTCATCGAAACTGGATTTCTGCCTACCTTTTGGATGGTGGCCTGTCTCCTTAAAATCAGTAACAGTGGGTATACAGTTAGATGCAGGTCTGTCGCGAAAATCGGTATCTGTCAGGCCCAATTAGCGTCCGTCATCGAAACTGGATTTCTGCCCACCTTTTAGATGGTGGCCTGTCTCAGACATAATCAGAATAGCTGTCATCAGCCTCTTTTAGAGGGTCATACCAGTTCAAGATGTTGAGACATAGGCAACTTAGCCCCTGTCATTGAAACTGGTTCTGCCACACTTTTAGATGGTGGCCTGTCTCCTTAAGGTGATACTAGTAGCTGTCAGGCACAATCAGATGGTGGAGTATACCAGTTCGAGACCCAGTTCTAGATACAGGCATAGCCTCTGTCATCGAGACTGGATTTTACTCACCTTTAGATGGATGTTGGGTTTTGTCTACTTGTTAAGAGTACCAGTTCAAGATATTGGCAACTTTGGAAACTGGATTTCGTGGCAGTAGCTGCTGTCTCCTGTTATGGAAACTGAGACCGATTTTTACCCAGCTTTTGTCATATTTAGGCCCCTCTTTGGGTAGCTGTCAGGGAAACTGGATTTCACCACCTTGGTGGTATACCTCTTTAAGGAAATCAGCCGTCAGCACACTTAAGTTCGATACATAGGCAACTGAGCTTCTGTCAACGAAACTGAACCTTTTGGATGATGGCTGTCTCCTTAAGTCAGTAGAAGTCAAGGCCCACTTAGTTTATACTAGTTTGAGACAGAAGCAACTTTTGCCCCTGTCATCGAAACTGGATTTCTGCCCACCTTTTAGATGGTGTCCTGTCTCCTTAAGGTGATCAGTAGCTGTCAGGCACAATCAGCGGTGGGTATACCAGTTCGAGACGTAGGCAACATAGCCTCTGTCATTGAGACTGGATTTCTACTCACCTTTTGGATGTTGGGTTGTCTCCATAAGGAAATTAGTAGCTGTCAGGCCCACGTAAAGGTGGGTATACCAGTTCGAGACATAGGCAACTTAGCCACTGTTATTGAAACTGGATTTCTGCACAACTTTTGGATGGTGGCCTGCCTCTTTAAGGAAATCAGTAGCTGTCAGGCACACTTAAGGGTGGGTATACCTAGTTCGATACATAGGCAACTTAGCCTCTGTCAACGAAACTGGATTTCTGCCCACCTTTTGGATGATGGCCTGCCGCCTTAAGGAAATCAGTAGCAGTTAGGCTCACTTAAGGGTGGGTATACCAGTTTGAGACAGGCAACTTTGTCTCTGTCATCGAAACTGGATTTCTGCCCACCTTTTGGATGGTCACCTGTCTCCTTAAAGAAATCAGTAGCTGTCGGGCCCACTTAAAGGTTGGTATACCAGTTCGGGACAGATGCAAATTTGCCTCTGTCATCGAAAGTGGATTTCTGCCTACCTTTCGGATGGTGGCCTGCCTCCTTAAGGAAATCAGCAGTTGTCAGGCCCACTTAAGAGTTGGTACACCAGTTTAGGACATATTCAACTTTGCCTCCATCATCGAAACTGGATTTCTGCCCACCTTTTAGACGGTGTCCTGTCTCCTTAAGGAAATCAGTAGCTGTCAGGCCCACTTCAAGGTGGGTATACCAGTTTGAGACAGAAGCAACTTAGCCTCTGTCATCGAAACTGGATTTCTGCCCACCTTTCGGACGGTGTCCTGTCTCCCTAAGGAAATCAGTAAGTGTCAGGCCCACTTAAGGGTGGGTATACCAGTTCGAGACAGAAGCAGCTTACCCTCTGTCATTGAAACTGGATTTCTGCCCACATTTTGGATGGTGGCCTGCCTCCTTAAGGAAATCAGTAGTAGTCAGGCCCACTTAGGGTGGGTATACGAGTTCGAGACAGAGGCAACTTTGCCTCTGTCATTGAAACTGGATTTCTGCCTACCTTTTAGATGGTGTCCTATCTCCTTAAGGAAATTAGTATCTGCCAGGCACACTTAAAGGTGGGCATACCAGTTCGAGACATAGGCAATTTAGCCTCTGTCATTGAAACTGGATTTCTGCCCACTTTTTGGATGGTGGCCTGTCTCCTTAAGGAAATCAGTAGTCGTCAGGCCCACTTAACCTTGAAAAACTAATTCACGGTAAACTGAGCATTTATTTTTTACGTTTTTAACTGAAAATGTTTTCTGTATTCTTATCAAGAGAAATGAATTTAATCTCTCAATTCCATAGCAACAGCTTCCAATTGTTCATTATCTTTAAGTTCTGTGTGTTATATATTTCATTAAGGCTTGGACCATTATTCGCAAATTAAAGCAGAATATAATCTTATCGACCTCCTTTGAAGTTTATGAACGAACGGATTAAAACTAATGTTTTTCAAATGATGGTGTAGTTCTGGCGATCGTTGAACTTTCAGATTCTCCTAAATTTGCATTTGCTACATTAAACAAGTAAAAACTGCTCCGAAGTTTCTTCGGCGCAGTGGAGTTTTCTGTACAGCGTATAATGCTGTATGAAACTTTCAGCAACTGCCCATGAAACTCTCAGCCGCAGCCCGTGAAACTCAGCCACGGTCCGGTGGTGGCCTGTGTTGTTGGTACCTCTAGCGGTGCCAGAGGTACGATTACGGCTAGCTTTAACCTTAAATAAATAAAAAAAACTACTGAGGCTAGAGGGCTGCAATTTAGTATGTTTGATTATTGGAGGGTGGATGATCAACATACCAATTTGCAGCCCTCTAGCCTTAGTAGTTTTTTAAGATCAGAGGGCCGACAGAAAAAGTGCGGACTGAAAAAAGTGCAGACGGACAGACAAAGCCGGCACAATAGTTTTCTTTGGACTATGGTCTCCTAGATAAACCCCTAACAAAAATGTAATCTCTCTCTAATGACAAATCGTTCGATACAACATTTCAAACAGAAAATAACAAATCCATTTTTTTTTGTTTTTGTTTGCCGTCAATCTGTTTATTAAGTTCCCCTTGAATGCCTTTCAAGTAGCCCGTGAAATTCTACATCATTATCAGTACTGTGAATAAAGGCACAGCTGATTGCATCATTATAAGCGAGATATCATCATTAACGTTTATTACTTACGTCTTCTACCGTTAGAAAGATGCTAGGGATTTACAAATTTAAATAACCGTTAACTTGAAAGCCTTCCTGATTGGATAACTTTATATTGAAGAAATGGAGCGGACGTCTTAAAACTTTACAACTTGCTATATAGGT
>NC_089793.1:19720323-19737823 GCF_040412425.1 Macrobrachium rosenbergii | reverse complement strand
CCCTACGTGACTAAACCATCTCATAACACACTGATCCAACTTCCAGTCTATGCTGTCATTTTACAGATTCTTAGTTGAATCGATATTCCAAGGCCTTTCAGTCCTCTTTCCACGATTTTATTATTTCCCATACATATCTTCATAAAAGCTTCTATCATTTTTCTTTGATTGACATTAACACAAACACTTAATCTCCACAACGGACATCGACTCGACTGTCTCTTCGTACATTTAGATATTTGGCCCTCATTTTCCCTCACGAACTTTCGCAGCGACTTCGCGGTTTTCCTAACTGACCTTGTTCTGTGATTCATCTTTCATCTCAAGTCGCCTTTATAGAGTACATTAACTACGAATTGCCCTTGAAAATCAGCAACCTCCATTCTTCCACCTGCCAAAACATTCTCATGTCGACATTTACTTTTAACTCTCTCCTTTTATAAACACTTAGGCCTTTTAACCAATCTGCAATTTCCCTTCATTATCTCGTACCTTCACTATCATTTTCGAATATTAGCCTCTTCACATTGCATTCATGGCCTTTTTTTATGATTATATAACTTTGCACCTAAATCTCTATCCTTCACAATTTTGGTATCGTTCCGTAAAACGTAAATATTCTGATTTGCTCGTCTTTCTTTTTTTGTGTTCTACCTGCACCTTCCGTACTCTATCAAACACACTTACACGCTTATATATATACATATATATACACATATATATGTGTGTGTATTTATATATATGTATATATATGCAGTTATATATACATCTATTACATATATGTATATATATATTTTATATATATATATATATATTTTTATATATATATATATATATATATATATATATATATATATGTATGTATGTATGTATGTATATATATAAACAAATGAACACCGATAAAAGTATGCACAAATGAACACCTACTATCGAATACAGGTTTGGGAAACATTAAGGAAAAATATGAAATTTGACTCTAAAATTGTGTTAATATCGTCTCCTAAACTTAAGAGCATCACTGTTCACAGGAGGCTTATTGTAATGTTTTACAATGAAGGAAATGGAAGGTATTAAGATCCGTGGGAACCCCACTTGAATATGGATTCTAACATTCTGAAAGCAAATAGCATGCAATAGCTCTCGACTTGCAAGCACCCAAGGGAATCTCGAAAGTTTCCTATTTTAAAGCAATTCGGCTTGCTTTAAAATAGGAAACTTTAGTGATTGCCTTCGGTGCTTGCATGTTGAGAGTTATTGCATGCTATTTGCTTTCAAAATGTTAGAATTTCAATTGCTGTGAAAAGTATATTGTAATTTTAAACATTACAGATGATATAGGTCCTAAAAAATTGTTGACATCTAGGCAGGAGAATAATTTTCCAACAGTATTATATAGCAAATGATCTAATGCTTGTAGTACCAATTCTAATGATGTCTGCTGGCATATATTATTTACACTCTAACGAGACTTCTTGGAAGATTAAGTGAAATGACTGTTTAGTAATCAGGATAATATGAAGCTGAGTCAGCAGTATTATTAAATATTCATAGGCATAAAGTACAATAAACCAAATATTCACAAACATAAAGCAGAGTGAATTAAATATTCACAAGCATAAAGTAGAAGGAATCAAATATTCGCAAACAGAGTGAATTAAGTATTCACAAGCATGAAGTTGGGCGAATCAAATATTCACAAGCATAAAGCAGAGTGAATTAAATATTCACTAGCATAAAGCAGAATGAATGAAATATTCAGAAACATAAAGTAGAGTGAATTAAATATTCACAAGCATAAAGTAGGGTGAAATATTCACAAGCATAAAGTAGGGTGAATCAAATAATCACAAACATAAAATAGAGTGAATGATATATTTACAAGCATAAAGTAGAATCAATCAAATATTCACAAACATGAGGCTAAGTGAATCAGATATTCACAAGCATAAAGCAGAATCAATCAAATATTCACAAAAATAGAGTGAATCAAATATTCACAAGCATAAAGTAAATCAAATATTCACAAGCATGAAGTAGAATCAATCAATATTCACAAACATAAAGTAGAATGATTCAAATATTCACAAGCATAAAGTAGAATGAATCAAATATTCACAAACATAAAGTAGAGTGAATCAAATATTCACAAGCATGAAGTAGAATCAATCAAATATTCACAAACATAAAGCAGGGTGAATCAAATATTCAACAGCATGAAGTAGAATCAATCAAACATTCACAAACATAAAGCAGAGTGAGTCAAGTATTCACAGGCATAAAGAAGAGTGATTCAAACATTCACAATCATAGAGTAAATAAAATATTCACAAGCATGAAGTAGAATAAATCTTATTCACAACCATGAAGCAGAATGATTCAAATATTCACAAGCATAAAGTAGAATTAATCAAATAATCACAAACATAAAGCAGAGTGAATCAAATATCCACAAGCATAAAGTAGAGTGAATCAAATATTCACAAACATAAAGTAGAGTGAATCAAATATTCACAAGCATTGAGTAGATGAATCAAATATCCACAAGCATAAAGTAGAGTAATTCAAATATTCACAAGCATAAAGTAGAATCAATCAAATATTCACAAACATAAAGTAGAGTGAATCAAATATTCACAAGCATAAAGTAGAATCAATCAAATATTCACATACATAAAGTAGAGTCAATCAAATATTCGCAAGCGTAAAGTAAAATCAACCAGATATTCACGAACATAGAGTGAATCAAATATTCACAAGCATAAAGCAGAATGAATCAAATATTCACAAGCATAAAGCAGAGTGAATCAGATCTTCACAAGCATAAAGTAGAGTGAATCAAATATTCACAAGCATAAAGTAAGTGACTCTTGAAGTAAGACACTTGCATTATCTCCCAACCAGCAGACTTACTCTTATGCTCCAGTGGATACACCACTCACTGATCAGCTCAGGTCTTGCTTAAGCCTAGAAGCTATTGTAATTCGCTGCAGAATGGAGCAAGCGTTGGATGGTTTTGACCTTGATTCTTAAAGAGCACCTCATATCTTGGACCCTGACCTTTATGTTAAAACCACTCGTTTTAACCTTTTTATTCAAAGGATCCTCCTTGTCTTGACCGTGACCTTTCTGTGCCACACTTCCCTGAACCCTGACCTTCGTTTGACACCTACTTGTTTGGGTCATTCACCGAAGAGTCAACGCTGTGAACTTTACCCGGCATGATATTTAAAGTTTTTCTGAAAAGGACCGGTTTCGGGTGAAAGATATGAATAACAAAATTACCCGAGTTTTTTCTCACCGAATTCTTCGTTTGATATGTTTGTTGGCTTTTTTTCCCCGTCTCAGCAGAATAATACGGAGATTTTCAGGGAATGAATGGACGAAAGAAAAACACAAGGATATAATCTGTACATATTTTGTGACCTTATTTTTATGAAGTGTTTCATTTTTCCTGTTGTCAAGAAAGTTACCCAGTCAGTAACGTGAGCTACAAGTGTCAAACAATTGATAAATCTAGGACCAAAAAAAATTATTTCAAATATATCTTTCCTCGCCCAGTGAAAGGGTGCACTTGCCCGATTGCCCATTTTTTTTTCACAGAAATTTTATAATGAATAATCACATGTGCTGGGTTTATCATGCACCCTTAGTGAATGCAATAACTGCAATGAAATGTGCAGCTAAAAAAAATCCATATCTAAAGTAGCGCATTTCAAAGTTGGTACAAAATGCTAAAGAACCAACATGTATCAATAGTTGTTTGGACATAAGCTTTCCCCGTTTTATGCCTCTCTCTCTCTCTCTCTCTCTCTCTCTCTCTCTCTCTCTCTCTCTCTCTCTCTCTCTAACACACACACACTCGATTCACAGAGTTTGTAAAGTAAAATGAGTGAAATTTTCGCTTTCAGTCACGAGCTCTGAATATAAAATAATGCAGAGTTAAAGTTTGAATCATTGTTATGTCTTTGGAAACTGCTTATTACATTAAATGCATTAAAATGACAGTCAAAAAGCTGTATTGAAATCTTATAATGAAGAGCTGCAATGAAATGTAATCTTGCAATGACGTCTGTCTGACTGGTAATAGTCTGAATAATGTTTATTTCATCATACACTTTTAGTTTCACCTAATCTGGCATAATGATTTCACAAACTTTCATCGGATCAAGCATGTAGGAAGTCTGTCAGTGTCTTGATCTTACAATTAGCAGTTAGCTGTATATTATAATTAGTTATTAGTTGTAATCGTGGAGTGGAACTTTTTACAAGTTGTACCTTTGTCTGTCTGTCTGTCTGTCCATATGCCGAACGTTTGGTAAGGTCTAGGTTCCATCAATTCCTCTGGTTGAGTGAAAAACAGGCTATTTTACCAAAGTATTACAACATCAGCCAAGCTATTCGTGAAGATTTTTTTATGGATCTTTGAAATATAAACTGTTAGTTTCTGAGCTGCATCGGATGTCTTGAAAGATAATAACGTATAACTTAAAAATTTTTATTTACATTGTTTCCCAGTTTTCTCCTTAGCTCTATTACTCATCCTTTTTATGAATGTTGATTTATATTAATCTCTACTGTCTCAGTTCACACCACACTTCTTAGGTACCATAGCGCTTACCCCTATTTATAAGCTGCATTCGGGCAATGGCTCTTGTGGGCATGACGCCGGATTTCTATTTCATCTTTGTTGGTTATTACGAGTAAAGAGTTCCACATCAGGCCTCTTAACCTAGGTGTTGTAACGCCAGTTTTAGTAGCTATAATCAATCAATCAATCAATCAATCTGTTATTCACTTTAACACCTTACCGTCACTTTGGTCAACGGCCACCTTGGCGCAAGGTGAACGCTAGGCCTCTTATTCCCTATCGCACCTTCCCCTTTGGGAATGGGTCTGTGGTGGCATAAGGCCGTTTTAATCCAAACCAACCAGCCACGTATTAATTTTTATCGGAGGGAAGCCCGTATCCTTTATTAGCTCAGACCCGCAGACAGCGAGAAAAACGAAGAAAACGGGAATCGGTGTCAAGAATGATGCCACAGGCTAGAACACACTCTTGAAGGACAGCAGATTAAAGCAGGAAATATGGAAAGAAGTCTGAAGCTTTTTAGTTTAGAGAGAGAGAGAGAGAGAGAGAGAGAGAGAGAGAGAGAGAGAGAGAGAGAGAGAGAAGGATACAGTTTGTGATTTCCACAACGAGTGTGGACGCTATTTAAGTGTTGTTGGTTAGCTGTAGTTGTAAATATAGTTTATTTTGCTTCTGTGGAGGCTTTTAGCTCAACCCGTAGAGCAGGGCACTTCTTGATTTTGAGTTCCATAGTTGATACCGGTTCTACGACCACTTTTTTTTATTTTTAATTTTCTGTTTGTGGATTAACCGGTTTTAGCACTTCATATCTGAGGTTAATCTTAGAGTGCCTTTGTTTTGTGGCTTCTGATTGATGTTAAATTGAATCTATAACAGTAATTATTGGTTGGCATATATTTAAGTAACTCGAGTACAATACCTTAGCTTATCCAGTTGTCAGAGCGATATTTTGAAATTAACAAGTATCCTAATTTCTATATGTATAAACAATGATATTGTTTCTACATTATTGATTGTGAGTTGTTTTAATGAGAGAGAGAGAGAGAGAGAGAGAGAGAGAGATGTCGCCAATCTAAACTCCATTTTTGTAGAGAGGGAATAAGAAGTAGATTATACCGAATATATTAAACTCGACAAATTTAGGGTAGCACAGAGAGAGAGAGACAGACAGACAGAGAGATATGTCGCCAATCTAAACTCTATTTTTGTAGAGTGGAAATAAGCAGTAGAATATACTGAATATTTAAGTCGACTTTAGGGTAGCAGAGATAGAAAGAGAGAGAGAGAGAGAGAGAGAGAGAGATTGGAGCTTGCAATGTTTGCAAGAATGGCAATTGTAGGCTTAGGAGTCCTTACCTCCTAGATTTACGGTCCGAAGTATCCTTGAAGCACAGTGCGCACACTCCAAAGCCCCCAATCCGCTCACTTTCTCGTTCACCCAGTTTATTAAGAACGTGCATCTCCCCAAACGGGAACGTTTCCATAAATAAGTCAGTAGACACAAATAAACAAGGGAATGAACCTAACTCGGAAAAGAAATAAACACTAAATTCTGCGGTTCCGGGAGTATTTGGCACCGATCGGTTACACTCACCACTCTTCTCCACCAATGGGAGAGCGAGGATAATTTGGCCTCAGCTTCATTTCTTCCAGCCGAGACTCGTCTAGTTACGCTTGACCCTTGACCCTCGCTGTCTCGCTATCAACAACCAACGCCCAGCGGGGTCTGCGTGCAGCTGCTAGGGCCGGATTAGGTGCACCAAATGCAGCAGAAAATAAGATCGTACTTGCAGTAGTCGCCGAGAATCCCAATGAGGAATAGCAGGCCACCACACCCCGATCAAGCGCACCTGAATAGATACTGCATCTACGATACAGAAGATGCGAGACACAAGTGCTTGCTTTGGGAATAGGGTCTATGTGGCTCAAATAAACGAGAGAGAGAGAGGGGGGAGGGTGGGCGCAGGTGGGTTATGTACAGTTTTCAATAAGTTTAAAGAGAATCTGTTGAATAATTCAAAAAAATTAACAACTCATTTAACTCTTCATCTATTTTTTCAAGTCCAACAGTAACAGTACTTCTAGCTTGTAATTTTTAATCTATTCGAGTCTAAAACGAACCGGTTTATATGTATATAATACGATAGGTATATGACATATATATACGGTATATGTGTATATATATATATATTATATATATACACAGTATATGTGTATATAATGTATATTTTTTCTCTTTTAATCTATTTGATTGTAAAACGAACCTGTGTACATGTATATGATACAATATGATATGATATGCATATATATATATATATATATATATATATATATATATATATATATATATATATATATATATATATATAAATTTATAAATTTATATATATTTATATATGCATATATTATACATCTATCTCAGTACGTATTTCGTAATTTATTTACTCACTGTGTTATTTATTATTTCTTAACCAAATTGTTCCTTTTGGTACAAGCATAAAAGGAATGTATATATATATATTATAAATTTATAATATATATATGTATATACAGTAATGTGTGTATATAATGTATATTTTTCTCTTTTAATCTATTTGATTCTAAAACGAACGGGTGTATATGTATATGATACAGTATGATATGATATGATATACATACATACACACACAGATATATATATTTATATATAAATTTATATATATATATATATATATATATATATATATATATATATATATATGTATTATCACATTTTATCTCAGTACGTATTTCGTAATTTATTTACTCACTGTGTTATTTACTATTTCTTAAGCAAATTGTTTCTTTTGGTACAATCATAAAAGGAATTTTTTATGCCTCATCTCTCTATTCCGACATCCAACCATTTCCTCGAAGATAGAATTGGTGCGTATTATCTATTCTTATACCTAACAACTATATCTAAACACTATAAGAAATTAGCTGATAGTCCTGGGGCTTATATCATTTCTCCCTTTGAAAAGGCTTGTCAATCTGTCATAGGGAAATTCTATTCACATGCGTGAAAATGCGGTCTAGGCTTGCTTAAAGATATACCACAGACTATCTTGACAACTAAAAGAAAAAAAAAAAAAAAAAATAATGTGTCCACATCAGACCTGAAGACATGTTCTCGATTCGTTCCTTCGACTATAAATGTGAATTTCCTAACAACTAATAATTTGTTTTTCAGTGGCTCAACAGAGCGTTTATTACGTTTTAAATCTTCACCTCATTGGTTGTTGCTCTTGTTCCGTAAATACATATCTTTCTGTTTTCTACCATTGGCTATCGCAAAAAATAATTTTGAGTATGTATTTGTATATATTTGTAAGTAAGTAATATATATTCATATATATGTACATATATTTCTTTATCGATAAATATGTATATATAATTATATACATATATTATATATAGGCTATATATGTGTATATATATATATATATTTATATTTATATATATATATATATATATATATATATATATATATATTTATATATATATAAATATATATATATATAAATATATATATATATATATATATATATATATATATATATATATATATATATATATATAATTGTTATATATATATATATATATATATATATATATATAAATATTATAATCTAATTCAACATTTAGCCCTCCATTTGTAAGAATTTGATATGGGATTCACTTTACTGACTTTCCTTAGAAACTTCTTGCTCCAGTTAGACAAGATAAGTGATAAAAGCAAAAAAAAAAAAAAAAAAAAAAAATCCGAAGCGCAGAAACTGAATAAATGACACGCATTAACTATATATTAACTAGTTGCGAAGTCTTTTCTGTTCAGCTGACTGCTTCACTTGAAGCATATTTAATTCATCTGATAACAAAGCACAAACCTACTTTCATGTTGTGTATCACAGTAAAAGCAGACGTTGGCTGTCTGTCTCTTTCCAGGGATGCGTTCTATTATTTTACATATATATATATGTTTAGATGACCAATGTGTGTGTGTATATATATATAAAGTATATATATATATATATATATATATATATATATATATATATATATATATGTATATATATATATATATATATACACACACACATTGGTCATGTAAATAATCAGGAATATATTCCAACGAGCCTCGATGTATGCAGATGATAGACTGTAAATGGTTACTAATGTACAAAGACACCTAAGACCTTCAGAGAGAGAGAGAGAAAGGAAGGAAACATGTTACAGGATAATAGCTTTAGAGAAACATGATTAGATCTACTTTATCCTGAGAGTCATTATGATACTCACACCGTTCTTTCACATGTCTTTTGAGAGAGTGAAAGTTCTTGATAGCCAGAGAGGGAGCCACTAATCTGCCGGAAGAAGAGAACGTGTGTCAAAAATTGATGTCTGGGAACAGGTCTGAGGCCTATCAGTGCTCCTGAAATTTACTGATGTGTATTCTTTTTTTGCACTCTCCTTCACTTGCAAGACCAGCGTCGACGACTACCTTCGTTTATGTTTGCTCCCAAATTATATATTCATATATTATTTTTTATTCATTCTATTATTCTACAACGGTTTTCTTAGACTATAATTTATATATATATATATATATATATATTCAAAGTTTTTATTTTTATTTATTTATATGTATATTTTTTTAATCTCATACATACATACACATATTGGAGCTGGCCCATATCTGGTGATCTGTGGTGATTTGCACAAAACCTCCATGAATGATGGAGCCACACAGTGGCTAATTGGGTCTTACCTGATGCGGCAACTTTGGCGGCGATGTTGATGTGTAAATGGTGTATGAGCCTTTTACCTGTAAGATCGTGACTCTAAGGATCTAAAAGTACCCTTCTCCTCCCTGGGTGCCATTCCACACTTCACCTAAGTAACCAGCCCATTCTCTGCTTAGGTTTGTGGTAGTTCATTGGGTTCATCAATGGCCATTGTTTGGGTAGAGAGCTGTCTTGGATGCCATTACCTCAGCGTGATGTTCAGTATATATACTCTGCCATATATGAGCGATCTATATGTCCTATATATCAATAGAAAACGCATATTTAATATATGTCTAAATCCATCTTTATCGTTATACACATATCGTATTGATGGAACTGCAGTTCACCGTGATTTATATGTCACTAAGCTCAAATGTCATTTACACACCCACACACACACATGAATTGGATATATATATATATATATATATATATATATATATATATATATATATATATATATAATGTATGTATGTATATATATATATACACACCACAATCATTAAGCTGCAAACGTCGTTTAATATCCAATTACAATTGAAAATGTTAAATATTGAACATTCATGTTTTCACTGCCGTTCGCCGCATTCACAACGACTTTGATCATTCTCCGACCCTATATTGTATTTGATATTCTCAGACGTAGATCCAGACGGAAGATATTTATAGGATATAGGAAGATATAAAAATTTCGATACATTGGTCGTATAGTATCAAAGATGAGACGTTACCTGTAAAAAGGTATGTCGGTAGGACAGTGTCATCGTGGTTGAGTTTAACCGCATTAGGTTCATATAGATATCGCTAAGAATTAGGCGTTAAAGTTTTTATGTCTAGTGTTTGTGTTGACAGATGATGCTATTACAGAAACTCCCTTTATGGCTGATTATTTTGTCGGTAAAGTCCACGCTCACCGCATTTTCCTCTTCACTGTCTGGCATCTTTTCATCCTCTTTCGGCTGTATGGTGCCCCTTCCTCCAGATGACGGCCCAGCAGAATGGCTTTGTCTAATTATGTTCCATAACCATGTCTCTGGTGACGTGATTTTTTTTTTCGACTTTAATTAGAAATCTTATGGATCGGACAACGGAGATTTCACTGATGTGGGTGTGTGAGACTTGTTGGAGGTGGGGTCGGTGGGCTGAGTCTCTGCCTTCGATTGGTATCTCCTGCAAATGCATATGATTTGGATGTTTAATTGTCTCTAATAGATGCTTCTTTAAGTGCAGTATCCATTCCCAGCAACTGGATAGCTCAGTTGATAATTCTTTGGGGTTTTTCTTTGGAAAATCTCTCCTTTTTAAATATCTTTTTGTGATTTTAGTTTATTTCTTTTACTTTCCTGCTATATATAAATCAATAAATTTTCACATGTCTATATATATATATATGTGTCAGTCGTGTGTGTGCAGATTTTATATGTCAGTGTAAAATACGGACCCTATGTCGCCTGAATGCGTTAATTTACCTCTCGAATTAGCCTGTAATCTTCGAAAGTCATGTGGCTACAGGTGTGTTCCCTAAAGTACTGATTGCTGTTTAAGATTATTGTGCCAAGGTGATAATAGCCTTCCAAAGCATCCGATCACTGAAGAATAAATTAGTACAGGACAAGAATTTAGTGGATTGAGCCGGCGATAAAGGTGACAGCATGACAAATCACCGCAGCCTAACTACCGACGCGTCTTCCAGAATGTGTGGTGGTTGCGTCTGGACGCGTAATCATAGAAAGGTATTGGATGATCAGACCTCTGCTGCTGTAATATTGTTGTTTTGAAGCAGCATATAAAGGTTTTCTCGTTTTAAGTTTTTAATTCCTTTGTTTCTGTTTGGTTGTGATTTTCTCGAGACAGCGACGACAGTGTTGGTAATGTCAGTACAGAAATATAAAGCGTAATGCTTTTCACTGTTTGTTTATGTAGATGTCTGTGCGTTAACAAAATGAAATCTGACAGTATTGCTGGAACTCTTATTTTTATGCCGTTTTCTTGCTTTAGTTTTCTGTAAAAGAAAACTATTTAAATTCTGTCCGTGCGCGCATTTCTCCGTCAGTTTTTTCTGTTAAGGCCTCAGATTCTTAAAAACTACTTAATTTAGAGGGGCTACAAATGTTTTCTAACGATTTATTCATCACCCTCAAATCATCAAACTTGCAATTCTCTTTCTAGCTTCAGTAGTTTTAGTTTATTTAAGGTTAAAGTTAGCCATAACCATGCTTCTGGCATTTAAAATAGGATATGCCACCACCTACAATGTAAGTTTCAAACGGCCGTATAACTCAAAAGCGTATACCCAGACCACCGAAAGCTAGATAAATTTTCGGTGCGCCTTCATATCTCAGATGTTTATGCTATATGTAACCCTCAAAATTCGAAATGCGCTGAAGAAACAGGCTCATTTTTACTTGTTTATTTTAAATTAAATTTTGTTCTCTACTGCAACTTTTTTTTTTTTTATCCTGTTTCAAAACCCGCCAACCTTATAATTACAGCTTTTGCCCCAGTGCTTTCTTTTTGTTGGAAGCATTAATCTCGCTCCTGAGCTGCATCTCAGAATAATTTCCCTGAAACTTGAGCGTTTATCAAACTGTACTGAAGGGTTAACGTCACGCAGCAGATGAATGAAGTCACTTTTCAAGGGAGTTATCTTGTGACTCTTATCCTCTCCCTCGCCATGAGTTTTGATCACTGATTATCTCGCTCGATTGAGGATGCCAGCCTTTTAATGTACAACCCACATACTAGTTCCCTTTGATTCTCTTGCTTCTTTTTAACCTGGGTTTGTGCTGAATGTAATAAAGACTTTTAGGTTCGCCTATTTTTAGTTTTTTAAGTTTTGATGATGTTCAATTTTTCCTACTTTCCATTTTTATTATGCATGTAGTAAATTTTTAACATGGTTTTGTTTATTTTTTTTTAGACTAGATTCAGTTATTTGGTTTAAATGGTATTTTCGAGGTAGGGCTACTTTTTAATTCATTTCTTTTTCCTTTCCCATTTTGTTCATTTGTTCATCTCTGTCATTTAGATCTTCACTTCTTTGATTTGGATCTTTCTTCCCATGTTTTCCCTTTAAAATACAGTGGAACTAAACCGTTATACCCTCTTAACCCGTTAATCATTTGACTGGTAACTTTTTTCAAAACTTTTTAAAGAATATAATAAAATACTTCTGTGTAAATCTATATATATAATATATGATCGGCATAAAAGTTGTTTTATATATATATATATATATCGCTATCGTAATGTCTATATATATAATCTAAAAATCACATGACTCTTACTTAGCAGTCTCCCGGCCTGGAGAATCAATCCAGTGTTTCTCTTTCTTTAAGAATTTTGTCTTTGTTCATATATTCATCACGTTTTCTTTGTGATTCAGTTATACATACATACATACAGTCAAACTGGATAGCTGCAAACAGATAGGTTAAGGGTGTAGGAAGAGATACATCGATAAATAAAGGAACGAAAGCAATAGCGAAAGAGTAGATAAAATCTTGAAGACATCATTGACAAAGTTTCTTTGACAGTCGAAAACCCTCAGCGTATTCTCTTTCCTTCATTTTGTCTCTGTTTATATATATATATTATATATATATATAAGTATACATATAGATTACATATATATATATATCTATATATATATACATGTCATTGTAATTAAACAAAAATATATTAAACCATATAAACTATTTATATATATATATATATATATCAATTAAATAAGACGCACTGTTTCCCAGTGCTTTTACTTTTTCCTGCAAGACCACAAAATCTATGTATTTGGACTGTGTGTCGTCAGCATATATCAGTATCTCTTTTCTTTAGAAATTTATTAAGTAAGCAAAATAAATATATTCGTGTATATATATATATACATATATAAATCTATAGACCTTCTTAAGAAACGGGAATCATCATTTCTGATGAGTTTTATTATATTCTGAAAAAATTCAGGAAAATGTATCTAAAATAAAAAATAAAGTAATTGAAAATAAAAACGATGTAGTTTCATGGTATTATAAATCAAAAAATTTGGGGAAGAAAGATGCGAATCAAAGGCGTAGTAACTACATGGTGCGAAGAAGATATGCTTAAGCATTTAATCTGTTCCCGATCTACGGCCAGGATCAAGCAAAATAACAAGGGAAAGTCGAAAAAAACTGAATCAACCCTGGTATAATATATAAGATTTAATTATATATACATTTTTATAATAAATTTAAAATATATATATATATATATATATATTTATCTTAGTCTTATATGTATAAATATTCATCAGACCTCAGGGATGACTCACATTAAGATTCGACTCATCAGGATAAATTCAATTGAAAACAGGATTTTTGTGGTTCCGAAATTTTTTCTGTTATTGATTTTCTGTTTCATTTTATATCACACATATATATATATATATATATGTTGCTATATATATCCTATATTTTCTCGTTTTCGTATATATATAATATATGTACATTTATGATTTTCTGTATAATAAAACAAAATATATTTTATCGCAATTACTTAAAGGTTTAATTCTTGATTTTTCCCCTAATGTTTCCTGAGAATATAAAGTAAGCTGTTTCATTACAGTATTTGATTTGATAAAAATTAGTAAAATGGAACGTTCTCAATGACATGACCTTTTAAATGAAACTAATTTGGATAATTATCATGTGACCTCTTTTGAAAACATATCAATGATAGGAAATAGATAAAAAAATCATGTCAAATTAAACTCGCAGATGCACCATATTTGTATCATATATATATATATATATATATATATATATTATTATTATTATTATTATTATTATTATTATTATTATTATTATTATTCAAGCATCTAACTGTAGCTACCTGAAAATTCAGGCATAGCTCAAGCCCAAGGACCCTAAGTCCCCAAGGAAAACACAGTAAAAAGGAACCTAAAGTTTCGGTAATAAACCCTGTAAAGAAAATGTATTTCATAAAGTTTAAATACAAATTATGAAATGCAGTCTTGTAAGTCGGTTTGATTCTCTAAAAAACATTTGCACCGAATATGAACACACACAGCTTCAGCGATTCATATATACACACACACACAGATCTTTCAAAATTTGATCAAGCTGAAATAAAACATTTAAAAACTGTAAAAGCAAAGACCTATTAAGAACAGAAAAAAATAAGTTCTTGAATTATGAATCTCTAGATACTAAGTCTTACACGTGATGCCCATGGTATTGAGGTTCCGGGAAGATGGAAAGCCTGAATCAGAGATATTATGGAAAAATCTTAAGATGCGCCTGGAATAATTAGTTCTAACGAGTGCCAGAGATTAATAGATCTGGAATAAGAAATTTGATAGAGCTTATGTTTTATCAATTTGAAGGTTTCTTTTTCAGAAGACCAAACTTCAAACAGTTTTCTAAACAGGGCTATAAGAGAAGGAGATAACACATTTCCTTAGACTTTTCAGGTCTCCCTCAGTTCTTAAAACTTTAAGGCTGAACAGTTTTTGCAAACTGAAATGTTGAAATCAACCAAATCAATCTCAAACATCCATTTTGCAGTTAAGAATGACATTTGATTTTAAATTGGTTGCGTGCAGTTAATGAACTATTGTCGTTGAAACCGCTCTGGTAAGAGAAGAATCTAATGTCCACAACCACCGTAACAGTCATACATAGGTTTGTTCTCATTCCCCATAAGTTGAACTAACACTAGTTTTAGCTAAGTTTTGTTAAAAATTTCGGCGCGACAGGTCTACAAATCAGAAACATGATTATGCATATACCTTTCACCTACACAGCAATCGGCTTTTTCTAGGTCACACTACGTATCAGCAAAATATATATAAAAAGTAGTGGGCTAAAACACTACCTGTCCAACAGAGGCGTTTGTTTATCCTTAGTCACTTGTAATGCTCTAAAATCAACTGCTCCTTGCAATCTTCAAGGTCTTTTTGATCAGTCATAGTACGAAAAATGTCTCCCCTGGCATCTCCACCTTCTAATTTCAAAACTTGGACAGCAAATTGTGGAATGAGAGTTGATACATGATTGGTGTGTGGAATGTTGGTGGTTCTAGGTGATTCGGTACTGATTATAAATAATTTCCAAAAAACTGCAGAAACTTTAGAAAACAAGTTGGAAAGTGTTTTGCAAGATAATTTTAACAGTAAATGTGAGTAAAAAGCAATATTATGATGGGACATGAAAACCGGGGAGATGGGACAATGAATGTTGATAAAAAGTTGGTGGAAGAATTGAAGTTATTTGTATGTAGGGCATTTAGAGTATAAATTATAATGGATGCTGGGTAGGATGAGAAAGATGAGTCACATCTTAGATGAAGCAAAAATTTAGCATTCTGTATGCATAAAATGGTCGAGACTCAAATTTTGGAAAAGAAAGTGAATTCCCAATAAGTCGGGATGGTTGCAGGTGATTCAGTATTGATTGTGAATATTGGTAACGAAACTGCTAAAACTCCAGTAAAAGAGGTGGAAATTGTTTTCTTTATAGCGTTTATGGATACTTGTAGAAAGAATTATGATGGTAAACTGATAGAAGCCAGGAAGATGGGATTAAATTTAATGTTTATTTGGAAGTTTTACAATCCGTAGTTCATTTGTTCAGTTTTGCTTGTCAATATTATAATGGATGCTAGGCCTTTGAAAGACGTTCATTCATCTTAGATGAAGCGTGGTTTAGTGGCAGTGTGTGTAAACGTGATTGAGAAGACTTAAGATTTGCTGAGGAGCTAAAATGGGACTGTTGAGCCAACTCCGTTACGACATAAAATAGGATTTGTCGGCTGCTGAAGTGAACTGTTTGCTGTTACGTAGTATTTAGAAAAGTTTAGAAAGTGTAAAGTTTCCAGTTAATAAAATAGTTTTCGTAAGTGAAAGGATGGATTAGAGTGTTTTGAGCTGAAAAAGTCATTTAGGAAGAAATGACATGAAAAACTGATGGAGTGTATAATAAAAAGTTGTTGGACACCAAATGGGGTGAGTGCAGCAGTGTTTTTCGTCTGAAAAGACGCATGAAAAGTGCAGGTGTATGAAGTGGATATGTTGTAGAAGTATTCTGTATGGTTGAATCATCCACTATCCAACAGTTAAACCATGAACAGTATCATCGACTGTCTCTTACTTTTTTTCAGGACTATCCCCCTCAAAAAATTGTGCGTGTTGGATCATATATCTTGCCACGATTATATATAATCTCTTGAGGATAAATATATATACTCCATAAGAATAATGCCCTATACATATGATTACATACATACAAGTTTTTATTATATTTCTATAATTATATAAAATATATGGTAACTATATATATATAGATATATATAGTTCCTAATATAATTCCAATATATATATATATGTTTTTATGACATACTCGGAATCAGATTTGTCACATTGTTCTCAGATTTTCATCTATAGATGCATTTCGTTTATCTTAGATGATATATTGTCTTGCTCATCCTTTTTTCATTGTATATGAGCTTGGAGAGGTTTCGTTTAATGATTTACTTATGTATAAATCACAGTTGCAAATTTTCTTGATACCATCTAAAGTCATAAGATAACCTGAATGGTTGCATGCTGTCAAACGCAATTGTGCGCAGTAAAGATATGACACATGTTATTTAAATTCAACTTGTTATACCTCTGTTCAATGTTGATTCTCTTATCCCCTTGTTTTATTTTTTTGTTGCTTCATTTTAGCATTCTCTCTTGCAGGTATGTTTGTTGATGTTCTAGTTATGTCAGAAAATGGTTCTCGAATGTTGTAAGTAGTGTATACTTCACTTTATTTCCGTTATCCATTATGAATACACCTTATAACACACATATATAATGCTGATGTCGATATATGAAGATTATTTTGTAAATGATGAGATCTGGGTATGTTAAATTAGGCATGTTTATCGTTTGTCGATATAATTACTTCGGAGATTTATTCTTCATAAGTATATTCTTCGGTGTTTATTGCTTCTTTCAAAGCCTATATTTTATGCTGATATCTATTAAAGTAAAACTTCAGAAACCTTCTTTCTTTTCTGACCCGGATATTTTTGTTGTAACACGATTTCTGTTTTTAGT
>NC_089793.1:19670323-19712823 GCF_040412425.1 Macrobrachium rosenbergii | reverse complement strand
ACGATTTCGTTTTGTTCCACCTTCGGAGCCCCCTTGGTCGCACACCAGATGGTCTCTTTTATGAGAGAGGCTCGGGTACATTATGATGGGGTCATATAAGACACGATAATAAAACATGTTTACAACTTTTATTGCAATTGCATTGGGAATGTCCTTCATCGCTATTCTTCACCCTCATCAGTTGAGGCTGGTCCACGTCAGTCTCCAGTGCAGTCTCGGTAACAAGTGTGTTGATATCAGGGTCGTTGGAAATGCGTTAGGCAAGCTCAGTTACTGAAATCTCGGTCAACATTATGAAATCATCTGAAAAATTGTTCACCTCTGTTTTGAGATTAAATTCTGAGAAAAATTTAGTTTTTCTAAAACTTATAAGCATCATCTACAAGTTTTTACACATAGATTTTGTTGTGCGGACTGATTGGCATGTAAAAGGTGCTATTTTTTCCATTTACAACTGTAGTTCCGTGTAAAAAAAAAAAAGAAAATCTAAAAGTCACTGGGACACAAGCCTTCAAAAAATAAATAAATTAAACTGGAACACAACACTTCTGACATAATTACAGTAGTATCCATCGGGATGTCCGCAAAGATGAGTAATCCTTTTTCACCCTTTCATATATACTTTTTAGATTAAAAAGATAATTTACATAAGTGAAGCTGTTACTTCATATAAAATTTATGAAAACTACTTAAACACCCGAGAACCATATTCAAAATAAGAAAGTAAGTTTCAGTGATAGACAATTAGATTAATTCTTAAAAGATAAAATGTCTAGTTAACAGTTGTTTCTAATATTAAGAATAAGCATCTAGTACACAGTAATTAGGCTAAATTCAATATTTTAGGACGAAAGATCTAATGTTAGGTACAATATGATTGCGTTCAATGTTGTGTAACCAAAAATCAAAATCTAATGCAACAATATTTTTCTGCGTCACAAATATCATGTAAGTCAGTATTCTAGTTACCAGATTCAGTGTTAGGAAACCACTTTTGATTGTTAGGAGATGAAATGCAATATTAGAAGTCCACATGCAATACTGCTAGATTTAATTAACTGCGGAAAGTCCACCTTCATTACACAAGACCGAACTTCAAGAGTCCAAGAGTCCACATTCAGTATTCGAAGCCCCATTGAGCAATTAAAAGTCTAATCTAGTGTTGGAATGGTAACTTTCACATTTTATGTTGTAAGCCTAGGCTGAATGTTGTAAGTCCATCTTCAGTGAGAGATTGTAAAGTTTAATTTGGATAGAAACCAATACTAGTGTCAAATGGTTAAATATATTTTTGGGAAGCCACCTTCATTAGTAGGGCAAAAACATTGTTGAAAGACTAACTTCAGCGTTACAAGAGCAAATACTTTATTGGGGAACCTAATTAAATGTTATGATAAATACATTGTTTGGGACCAGATTCTACAATAGGCACTTAAATTTTTCGTGGCACATACTCCTTTGCGACGAAAATATCACCATATCCACAAGATATGTCTAGTAAGTGAGGGTATTATCGATTATTTCTTTAAGAGCTAGTTTAGATTTCGTATTGATCAGTATTGTCCATGAAAAATTACAAGATCAACGAATAATGTCTGTTCTCGTTTGGCATCATTTCATAGTCTCAATGTCAGTTAATTCTTACGAAACACAAAGGCCACCGTGTTATGTTAGGCGCGTTCCATTGTAAAATTTCGTCTGCATAACTCAGCCATGAACACAATAACGTTAGCAAGATGATTCGTTAACCAACAAACACACCCATATATCATTCTGTAAAAAGCCCATACACACACGCACACACACACACACACTATATATATATATATATATGTATTTATATATATATATATATATATAATATATATATATACATATATATATATATATATATATATATATATATATATATATATATACATATATATATATATATATATACCATAAGAAACTTTAAGACACATCTAGGAGATCGATGAACTAACTGTAATATTTCTGAATAAGTATCCGAATAATTTAATAAGTAATTGAACACGATTAAGACTGCGTACAGAAAAGAAATGTATTACGTCCTGTATCTGTGGATACACGTGCAATAGCAGCTACCATCCTGAATTTGCAAACTCGGCAATAATGAATTACATATTCTTCAAACTCGCGTTTTCATATCTTCCATTTCTTCACCTGCACACAACAAACCACATTGCGCACTGTGAAATGTGGTTATTAAACAATAGTAAAATCATATTTCTTGTTTCCTCATGCCGATTACTATTCTATTCCTGGGGTATTCGCAGGGTGCCACAGAGCTCGGGGAATCCCCAGTATGTCATACTGAGCAGTGTTCGATACATATTTTTAATGGAACTTGAGTAGGGTTGGGGGAAGGAATGGTGGCCCCCGTTTGCAGCTATCCGAGGGAACCGTTAAGACTTGAGGAAATTGATACTTATGGTTACTGTTACTTTGTCCAAGGGCAAGGTTCGACAAAATGACTTTGTTTCGCAGTAATTCGAGGTAGAGCTTACATGACAAGATTATACTCATAATAAATAATGATAGCTGTTACTGGTTGCTGTTATTATTATTATTATCATCATTATTATTATTATTATTACTGCAAAGAAATTGATGTGTTTCGACGAATATTCACTGAAAAAAAGTTTCTTTTCTTGCTTCCTTAGTTTCAAGATGTTTCATCTCTCAATAATAATAATAATAATAATAATAATAATAATATAATATACTGAATTGTATCGCGAAGGAGGTTGCAAGAAGTCTTTGAATGCCCATGGGGTTTTTCTATTTTACTTCTCTCATTGAATTTGTTAATCCAGAGCAGCGCTAAATCTCAGTGACGATTCAGTTCGGTTCAGTATAATCATTTTAATTCATAACCGTAATGACTGAACATCACAACATACTTGCATATTCCAATCCGGAATATAAAAGTATATACATATATATATATATATATATATATATATATATATATATATATATATATTATATATATATATATATATGTATAATATATGGGTGAACAAAGTAGGTAGACAGTAGACGGAATAGGGTTTGTGTTGGTTATACCATAACGATGTTATCATCTGCTGTCCACCTACTTTTGGTTCACCATATATATATATATATATATATATATATATATATATATATATATATATATATATATATATATATATATATATATGTATATATATACTTATATAATATATATATATATAGTATAAATAAATATATATATATATATATATAAATATATATATATAAATATAAATAAATATATATATAATATATGTGTGTGTGTGTGTGTGTGTATGTACACGTGTGTTTACAACAACATCCCTTAGACTCTAAACTTTTCAATTTCCCAGTATATTTAGATACTGTTCCCTAAGAAAAACCTTGTTTTCTTGAAGGAAATTAATGAAAACCCTCTGCCTCCCAGAACAGAGTTACGAAACGGCCTAAAACCTAATAATCCACCAAGAGGGATAACTCATTTGAAGTTTGGGTTTTCAGGCTTTCAGTGGAAGATGTACCTAGATATCTAACTACTTAGATTCAGCCAGCCTTGTGCTGGCACGGGCTCTTGCTCTTCAGCAACCCTAAAAGATTTCTAAGGAACTTAAGATGATAATTATAAGCTCATTGCGGAAATTACGATACAAGTAACTAGTTTTAGATGGCCAATAAACTCTATATTTCAAATACAATGTATGTTCTGGTGGTGATGACTCGCTTATCTCGAATTGAGTGAAGGTGCCTGCATATCATTTATGGTCATATGAGGTGAAATAAATACCTTTCATTCTCGACGACGAACATGGATTTGAATCCTACCGGGGAAGGTGAATTTCTCAATTTATATCCTTTCGGATTTCAATGCTTTCAGCGGAAAGTATGAGTAGTGGTTATCGTAGTATAAGGCGGCCCCCACTTTTCTATTTCTACCTTCGGTAAGTCCCATGATTTATTAAGGAAATAAAAAGGGGGAATAAAACTAGATTTATCGTGACAGAATGTAAAAGTGATACAAGAAGCTCTAACTGCAATCATCTCACAGCTGTACATTCGCTGTCTCCGAAGCCGAATAGATGTTGTCCTTGGGCAAATTAAATGTACATGTACACTTATTTTGTTTTATCGTTTCATTACGTTGAGGCAGAGGCCTCGCACGTTTATTGTGTAAGCATGATGGAAATGATTCGCTTGATCGTCCAAAACATTATTCAGAGAGACAGATACATAGACAGATAGCAAGAAGGAAACGGAAGGTGACGAAAAGGATTTTCCTTAGTGAAGAGGCCAATGGAACTTTTTTCTTTTTTGGCTCAGAAGAACGTATAAATAGTTACACAGATAAAATTGGCAAGGGACGAAAATTGTTCATTAGCTGAAAAGGCCAATGGCTCAGAGCTGGAAAAAAAAACAAAAAAAAGAATGGGGGAAGAAAAAATGGCTTGTCTTCACCGCGAGAGAAACGTTATGTGGTATATTTAGATATTATTGTCTCTGTCTCTCTCTCAGGGAGCGAGAACAAGTCCCGAGGACTCCCGGTAATAAAGATATGCCTTAATAGAGCCTTTGTTTTGCAACTGACTATCTGTTGTCGAGGTTACGCGGCAGAGAGAAATGATATCTACAGCCAGCAACCACGCTATGACAGAGCGACTTTCGGCGCTGTCGAGTTTTCTGTACGGCCGCTGCAACCAATCAAGGCCACCGAAAGTAGATCTATCTTTCGGTGGTCTCCGTACTAATACTGTATGAGCCGCAGCCCATGTCAATTTAACCTGGCCCGGTGGTGTCTATCCTATATCGTTGCCGAAAGCTTCACGATTATGGCTAAATTATAACCTTAAATAAAATAAACTGCTGCTGAGCTAGAGGGCTGCGGTTTGATATTGTTAATGATTGGAGTGTGGATGATCAAGATACCAATCTGCAGCCCTTTAGCCTCAGTAGTTTTTAAGATCTGAGGGTGGACAGAATAAAGTGCGGATGGGCAGACAAAGGCAGCATAATATTTTTGTTTTACAGAAAACTAAAACGACCACGGCATTGTTAGAATCCAGAGCAAGATAATAATAACAACAACAATAATGTTGATAATATTAATGATGTTTTATATAACAGTCTATAGCCATTCACGTTTCGTATGTTTTCGTTTCAAATACAGTCTTACCGTAGTCTAGCCTCAGGCCAGACTGTCAATATATGTAAGTATGCAAAATGAAGACACTTCTGTCCAAGCTTCGGATTGTAAGTAAGGTTGATAGATCCCAGAGTCGGCAAATTCGAGATAGCCTATCATAAGTTGCGAATTTTTATGTATTATTGGAAATATTGCTACACTTGAATTATGTTGCCATTATTTAGCGCCATTATTTCAGACTTAATAACGCCTGTAGCAACAGATGATGGTCGAATCAACATGTTATATCTATGAAAAAGACAGAGTTGTTAAACAAAGTGATTAATGACTTCCTTACTTGCAGTTCGTTGCTTTTTAACACGTTACAATGAACATGATTGTATATACGGACATAACGTCCCTTAATGTAAATATCAACACTGATACATAATTACGTTGGCATAAGGAGCAATTACGCCTGAGGGAAACTGAATTATAATATAATAATCAAGCGACTCACTAGAATGTTCCGAGATTTTGTCAGTGTGATGGAAATTAAGATACTTGAGGGAGGTCTTTCAGTGATACAAATTTTGACATGAATTGTACGAAATGCACTTGAGATAATTTTGGTAACATGGTGAGAATGAAGCCCATTAAATTGCGTCTGTAGTGGGTCTTTACAATTGGAGAGAATGGATAAATTCGATAGTAAACGGATACTTTATTTAGTTGAAGGGAAACAAGCAAGGAAAGATACCTAAAACACTGATGAAACGTTGTGCAGTCAAATAAGTTACTGTACAATAAAGAACAATCTGCTGATGAATAGAAAAAAAATGTATCGGAGATTCATATATATATATATATATATATATATAATATATATAATATATATATTTATATATATTTATATGTATAATATATATATATATATTATACATATATAATATATGTATATATAATATATATATATATATATATATATATATATATATATATATAATATATATATATATATATTATATATATATCTATCTATATATATATATTTATATATGTATAATATATATATATATATATATATATATATATATATATATATATATATATCATATGTATAATATATATATATATATCATATATATCACACATTTATACATATATGTGTGTGTGTATGTATAACACAAAGGTAGAATAAAATATATAATTCGACGCCGAGGAAGTCATACGCCTTCTTCTCTTCCCAGACGAAATTAAATAACTCTTGAGCGAAGGATCAAAATATGTCCATGACAGAGACACGCCTTGGAATTGATGGATGGGGACCAATCTATCAGTGACACGACTACAATTGTCTCTCTCCCGAGGCTGGGCGGTATTTCCTATCATCGTTCTTGTCTTTCTTTATTCTAACATTTTTTTTTTTGTCTGCCTCATTTTCCTTTTCCGCTGGGACACGATAACTCTCACTTTCAGGTCGTGGTGGGTCTCGAGCATGTGGTACGCGGGTATTTTTACGTTATATTTAGTTTTATTAGATCTGCGGTTTTCTTTTGTATTTCTTTGCGGCTGCGCTGGGTTTTAGGTTTCCTTCGTTGATTCTCAAGCAAACTGAACGTAAAAATATCTATATTATTCAGGAGATAAACCCCCATTCATATACAACTAGTGTACAGGTGCCATTGACTCGAAATGCAACCTTTCAAAGAATATACATTTAGAAAATCTAAAAAGCTGAGAAGGAAAAAAGATTAAGTAAAGAAGAAGACGCTTTCCTGATCTGGATCTGTAATGTGATAAAAAATATCTGAGATAATTCTACGAAAAATTGACTTGGTAGATAAAATAATTTCTCGAGGAAAAATATTACGAAAATGAAAAATTAGAGTTCATCGCCTTTTTGCCATTGAAATTTCATATATATATATATATATATATATATATATATATATATATATATATATATATATATATATATATATATATATATATATATATATATATATTTTTTTTCTTCTTTCTTTTTTTTTTTAAAACTCATGAACCAATCCACATCTCGAGGTCAAATAAATTAACTTTATCGCATACACAGTTGTTCTGTACATTAGTAGAATTGATAAAGGACCTCATTCAAGACTGTATTATGGTATCTAATGGGTATTTATTCAGAAAAGTTACAGCTTTCTTGGACAACAGTCCACATTATCAAGTATGGTACGGATGCTTGATATTAATGGACTGTTTAAGAAAACATGTAAACTAACTCATCTCCATTAAAATACCATCAGAATTTGAATAAGTCCTTTTAATAATTAATATATATATATATATATATATATATATATATATATATATATATATATATATATATATATATATATATATATATATATATATATATATATTATTATTGTGTGTGTGTGTGTGTGTGGAATTTAACCAGATATTCCATAAACCTAAAGTAAAATTTCAGCTGGTGATATGTAAAATCAACAGATATACTTAGTCGCTAATGAGGTGAAATCCATTCTTTACCTTATTTATGACGTTTTGGCTAGGTTGGTGAATCGCTGTCCTTTATAACCTCCTTTTGAATCCTAACGTTGTAGGGGACTTCATTTCATCCTTATTTAAAGATTTTGACTGGATAACGTACCAGAAATATTTAAAAATCCAGAATTTATCTATACCGTCGGATTTGAAGGTGGTAAATGATAAAAATGTATAAAAATTTTAGGGATTTTAAGAGCGAAGACTTCGTGTGTGGCCGTTTCTCTGCTTAAGCCTCTGTGCTTTTGATACGTGAATCCTTCCCTGATAAAAAAAAAAAACGAAGATTTTGTAATAAATCATTTTAGCTGAGCATTGTTTCTCGCTTCATGTTGGATGTTTTTCCATACTGTGACAAATGTGAATGGTAGTTGCCGGTCGATACCTATTACCACTACCCCACTATACCAGCAGTTTAGATTTTCGATAAAATTTTGATAAGATTTTTGTTCAATTCTTATGCATTATTAATTAAACTATGGATGGCATGGAAATAGCGGGGATGGGCTCATTAGTTTTTATGTAGTTACCCTCTTGAAGATACTCTTTTTCTATCTCTCTCTTTATTATGTTGTATATTATATATATATATATATATATATATATATATATATATATATATATATATATATATATATATATATATATATAATACACATTAATATATACACACATATAAATTACTATATATGTATATATTTAATCTATATATACATAAATATGTATTTATGGATATATGTACACATAATATATACATATGTGTATATATATATATATATATATATATATATATATATATATATATATATATATATATATATATATATATATATATATATATATATATATATATATATATATATATATATATATATGTATGTATGTATATAGCTCAGTGGAAAGCAAAAATTCTCTAACATCAACTTTCTTGAATATTTCGTATTGCATATTATTGTATACCAAACATTCAGTTTCAGTGTCAAAAGTTCGATGACTGGCTGATATTAAATCATTTTTGCCAGTCCAAAGGAAGTATGCATTCTTTGATATCACTGTACAAGAAGCATTATTTCTTTCATGCCAAAACTTTTTTGAATTACAATAAGTCTCCTGATGTTTCTAATCTGATACATATGGCATTAGAGCTATTCGTGTGACTAGTAAAAATATGAAATTCATGTATTTAGCCTGAAATCCAATTTCATCGTTATATCAGGTTTGAGAAAAAGGAAAAAAAAAAAGAAAGACGCATTCAGGCCAGTGACCATTGCGTGAGGCGCCAATAGGTATGATTTATTGTATCTTCAATTTCCTTGCCTTGTTAGTCCCTCGTTTTTCTCTCATCTCTTAATATCTTAGTTTCTGTCCTCATCACTTATTGAGTCCTCGTGTCCTCAGTTTCCTTGCCATTTTTTCCTCTCTTAAATTCTCAAGATTCTGTTCTCTCAAGATTTCTGTTCCCACCAATACCACCAGTGGAATGGGGTCTCTTGCACTAACATCCTCCAGAAAAGGCAAATTGGCAGGGCGAAAGGAATATGTAAGCGCGTGTTTTAAATTGCAAATTCCTGTTATCTCTTAATGCTGCTTGAGGCTTTAAATGCCTGTGTGATACTCCCGCTCAGTGAGGTATGTAGAGTCAAGATCCCTGTTATATTTAAGAACACTACACTCTTTGGTCTAATCCATATCAGTTTTCAACATTTAATTTTATTCCAGAGGGATGTCTGTAATTCCTAAGATGTAAATCGTCTTTTTTCATCCTTATAACACAGAGAGAGAGAGAGAGAGAGAGAGAGAGAGAGAGAGAGAGAGAGAGAGAGAGAGAGAGAAGATCCCTGTAATATGTGAGAACACTACACTCTTTAATCTAGTCCATATAAGTTTTCAATATTTAATGTTATTCCAGAGAGATGTCTATAATTCCTAAGATGTAAATCATCTTTTTCATCCTTATGAGAGAGAGAGAAATATTTTATGTAGAGTTAAGATCCCTGTTATATTTAAGAACACTACACTCTTTAATATAATCCATATAAGTTTTCAATATTTAATTTTATTTCCAGGAAGGAAATGTCTATAATTTCCTAAAGATGTAAATCACGTCTTTATCATCTATTATAACATTAGGAACTTGATAGTCTGTAATATATGCAGACAAATTTAGTCTGAACTTTCACTATTCATTTTATTCTGAAGTGTTTTGTCGATGGAAACATACCGGCCAACTATCTTATCAAATGTAGAAATCAAGATAATTCCCAAAAAAAAGAAAAAAAAAAGAAAAATTTTACTTTTACGCTACTTTAAAGTTCCTTTGTTTCTTTTTATGCTCTCTCGGATGGTTCCTGGAATGCAGCGCTGGAAAGCACGGAAAATGGCTTCCATGCGTGTAAATGAGGTGAATGGTGTTATTGGGAGGATTGGTAAAGCAATACTGAAAAGAGATTGCAGGAAGAATAATACAGTATAGGTGAAGAAATGAGAAAGAACTGTTGGACATGAAAGTAAAAAAAGAACGAATTCAATGAGAAATGGGGAAACATTTCTTTTAGAAGAAAAAGGGAGGTAGACAGAGGGAAATACAGAGAACTTGTAGAGGAGAAAATCCGGAATAATTTGGAAAGGGGATGAGAACGTGGAGAATTACCAAAGTAAATTGGGATTGGTTAATTAGCGGAGAAGATACTGGAAATAGGAGAATTAGCTGAGAAGGTATTGGAAACTGAAATAGAGACTTGTGGAAGGATGTTAGCAGAACCAGAGGTGGGTGGGGGTGGGGAATAGCGAAAATAAATGGAGAATAAATTTAGGGAGAGCTGTTGCATGAAATAATAGTAGGGTATGGTAGAGGAAAAAATAGACAAGATAAAGAATGAGAAACTCTAAAAGGGAGAAGGGGCGATTGCTAGTAAGGAAAATCAGGAGAGGCAGTGAAGGGTATCGAGTGAATTAGTTGAGAACCGAAACGGACGATTAGTCATTTTGCCAAATCTTCAAGTTTCCAGCCGTTGATGTTCCGGGTGAGGTACGAGGGCATCGCTATTCATACCAGGTCTTCGTTCCATGTCTTGCTGGGCGAGTAGTTAGTGCCCCCCGGGTAAAAGGCTCACGGGAGCCAAAGCGGTTGGTTTTTGCCGCAACACCTCGACCGCTTGGGGAGACGTGCAGCCCGGCACAAATGCTTTTATATTGTACTTGTGATTTATACCCAACCTGCAGGTACAACCCTTCCCGTGTTGCTGGGAGGGAAGCGGAGGAACTCTCGGAGGTACGACAAAATGGGAAAAATAGACTAGAACATTCCGACGACGGAAAAAGTGTGGGCAGTTGCAAAATCGAGCAATGAAATGGTCGTAAAAGTTCAAGTTTGCTATGGGAAGAGTGGATATTGTATATATATATATATATATATATATAATATATATATATATATATATATATATATATATATATATATATATATGTATTGTGTATATATATATATATATATATATATTGTGTGTGTATATTATAATACCAGAGTATCTAATTGATTAATGTTCAAGTGAGAGAATCTGGGTGTAAAAATGAATCTTAGATATAATGCTGACATTTCGGTGGTATATAGAAAATGAACATTCAAATTACATAAAACAGAAGTAAACCTTTGTAAGTCGATCGCTGCGACAGAAGGAAACATGAAATTTTAAAACGTAACTAGTGCTGGGAGGCCTTAGAAACTCAATTGGTTTTGACGTTAATTCTGAGTATTCAGAATGCATTAATCTCATTGCCACCAGGGTATCATTAATTCTCCTCTTCATATTACACAGTTAAGCTTTACGTGGACATCATCGCCTCCTGCTTGGAATGTTGCTTTGTTAAGTTGGGAGCCCCATCTGTTTACTATTTCCTCCAGTTGAATTGAATATAGAATTAAGGCCAAACACTGGTACCTATAAGGCCATTCAGCGCTGAAACAGAAATTAACAGTAATAGGTTTGAAAGGTATAATAGGAGGAAAACCTCGCAGTTGCACTAAGAAACGATTGTTAGGAGAGGGTGGAAAGTAAGATGGAAGAAAGAGAATATGAAAGGAGGTACAATAAAAGGAACGAAAGGGGTTGCAGCTAGGTGCCGAGGGCACGCTGCAGAGAACCTTAAATAATGCCTACAGTGCACCGCATGAGGTTGCACTGACGGCACTACCCCCCTACAGGGAGAAAAGATTGCATCTAAGGCACCAATTTATCCGAGTACTAACCTTTCCATTACTTCTTCTCATTATTCTTTTTCTCCACTTCACCAAGTCTCTTGTTTATAATATTGGTTCTGCCAGTGTTCTCAAATCTAAAGACTTTCCTCTTCGCAAACAGCCTTGTAACATCCCTTGAGTGAAAATTGGTAATCTTGATACTGCAATATTCGCTGAATTTTACTTCCTTCTTCTGTCAAGCTTTTGAAGTCCGCTCCGGCTTCTCTTTTTTCTAATTCTGATAAGCCGGGGTGAAGGCCTCACTCCTCTATACCGTCCCCCTTTCTTATTTCCCTATTCCCCCTTCACCATTTTCCTACCCGCCCACCCTCCTTTTGCGTACTGCTTTAGTCGTGGGCCTCAGCAAAGACTGAAGCATCTGATAGGAGTAGATTTCACTCATTACAGAGCATTAATCTCTCTGGCAAGGCATGCAGAATTCTAGCCGAAAACTGTAGGCCTCATCAACAGTAAATGATCCAAGGCAGTCCTGGTAAATAAGAAATCCCTCTTAGATAACAAATAACGACACCAGTGTCAAAAGAATCTCTCAAAGAAAATTTCCAACGATTGTCTTCGTTGACTTATACAGATGTACTGCAAAAGCAAAATTCAATTCAAAGGACTAACGCAGTAAATGGACACGAAGCCAGTCACATTAAAGACATAAATCGACTTACAGAGACTAAATATTTTCAATGAAATGCTGTTTCTTCAGAATTCAGGGAGATCACAGGATTTTTGAAATAAAAGAACAATCACGAATTTTCGGAGCAAAATCCTTATCGAAGTCTCATAAACCTCTTCAGTTACTTTAGACTGTAACGCGCTTTGGTGCTCAGTGCCAATCGCAGCTTTAAAGTTTTTGTTTTCATTATTATTATTGTACTCACATTTAAAAATATCAAAACCCAACCTTCATTTGTTACTTATCCCCTAACATTCCGGATTTACATCGCTCAGAGGTCTTACGGCAAAAGAATTTGCCAGTCCACCAAGCCAATAAGTTTGACAAATCGAACAGAAACTCATCTCTACAAAATAGCTAAAAAATAACCCCCTCTTACGTTGATGGCATCTGTCAAGCATTTTGTTGCCGTCTAATTATGACAGAAAAAAAAGAAAAGAGTAATAAGATTTATTTGCTTGTTCTCACTCGTTAACGACGGGAGAATGCTACGGGTGCAAGAAATTATCGGTCACATTATGATTTATGAGTTAACAGGTGCTCTCAGCCTTGGGCCACACACCAAGATCAGTTCCTGAGGTCCTTCAAGTATTCTCTGATTGAAAAACTCTACATAATCAACAATGAAGGGTAAAGGATATTTAAAAAAGAAAGTGTTTTTCAGTTATAAGATGCAAATACATTTTTAGGTACAAAAGTTTAGATCATTATTTTTGCAATACTGCATTAGAAGCCTACCAGTCTTATAGATTATTAGATGTATGAATATAAAAAAAAATTATTGTTATATTATCAGGCTTCTCTGTTTCCGAATAAAGTTCTAATCTGTTATCATTATAATTAAATATTTCACTCATAATGTAGTGTTTCAGTCTCATATTCATACTATAGCATCTAAGCATTTCGGATTTCATAGGAAAATATTACCCGCTTTGCATATTTTCTTTTCAAATATTTAAGGCTCTGAAGACATCAATTGTTAACTCAAGAAGCAGAAAAACATTTTTAAGTTTTTTTTTTTTTTCATTTCCTATTAGTTAGTTGAACACTTCAAAATGTTTCCCTCCGCAATATTATTGTAATAATTATTTCCTTTCCTTTTTTTTTAGTATATATCTTTTGAAAATGTCTCGTTCGCTTCTGACGCAAATTAATGCCACTCTTCAATTCTAACCAAAGAGCACGAACTGAGGACTCGGGACGACTCGAGAGAGCATTTAAAATCGCAGGACAAATTGCCTCCTGCCCTTGTTACTCTGTACTTGTGCCAGAAGTGAGGCAGCTCCTTGTAAAAGCTAAATTTTATTGCGCCGAATTCAAAGCAGTAAAATTATGATTTACAACCGTTTCCTTCTGCTCAGAATGGAGTGACGTTGTCCAGATTATTTACCGTCACTTTCTTTTTTTTTTTCTTCTTCTTCTTCTGTTCCACTGTTTATTTTGTTTATATTCTTGCCATGGGGTCATGAATAGTTAATTATATTATGTCTCTTCATGAATGATATGATATATATATATATAATATATATATATATATATATATATATATATATATATATATATAATATATATATATATAATGATAGTTTGATAGTTTGTCCTAATTCACAAAAGATTTTTCAGACTCTCAGATATTAAGCCAAAAATACTCGTTGATATTGAATTCAGTTGACCTTAGGGAACAATCCCAAGGTAAAGTAAATTATATTACGATATATATATATATATATATATATATATATATATATATATATATAATATATATGTATATATATTATACTGTATATATATATATATATATATATATATAATATATATATGTATATATGTATATATATGTTTATACATACACATATATATGTACTAAATATTAATCAGTTGATAAGCATAATATATACTTATCTTCAGTTGATAAGTAATATGAGCAATGCATCAACGTTCTTCAAGACAATAAAACACTTACGTTTCAATTAATCATCAGTCCAATAATATATCTCATAATGTCACGTGGTGATAGATTAAGACCATATAGATTTCCAAATAACGGAAACTTACGAAAGCAAGCGTAAATTGTATGCAAAGCTTTTCGAGATATATTATTGTAATCATTATGTTAATCTTAACCATGGTACTAAAAATACCAGACTATAAGATCGCGTGGCTTACCGGTACACACCCAACAAGACACGGATAATAGCCAGACAGGAAAGAGAAACGTGCCTTCCATTTTATTTTTCGAATCATATTTTCCGAGATCGTGCCGCGAGTTTAAGATAAATAAGTTATTATTTCACTTAAGAAATTTCGAAGTCAAGTTCATGAATTATCCACAATTATCCACAATGAATTTGCTGATAAATACCATGCCAAAACACATAACGTCCAATAAACATGAGCATGAAAAATCGGAGAGGCAGAATGCAGTTCTTTCAGCATACAATTTTTATCAGAATACACACTTTATTCTCGTTTATTATAGAATACTGATGAATGCAGTTAGCTTGCGGTTCCCAGCTGAAGTGGTCGAGTAGAATAAAATCTTTGAAAATTTGGACAACAAATAAAGATGCAAATTGAAAGCAAATTTTAAGAAAGTGCAAAAAATATCTTATGAGTATTGCTAATTGCCTACTAGACGGAATATTTCAAATACGAAAATCCTCTCAGAGTCCCTGCCCCTGTCTCTCTCTGTCTTACACTGTCTGTGCGTGTGTATGTGGGTGCCGGTACTCATGTGGGAATAGAAGGCCTCATACCTTAGATCCCCACAATTGATGGTACTTTGTATTATCATAATATTATATTATATTATTGAAAATGAACACATGCAAACTCACCAATAAATATATATATATATATATATATATATATATATATATATATATATATATATATATATATATATATATATTATATGATATGTATGCATATATTATATATATATATATATATAGATAAATATATATGTATGTGTGTGCACATGTATATTTTATATATATATAGATAAATATATATGTATATACAGTATATTTTATATATATATATATATATACATATATAATTTATACATATATGTTAGTATGTTGTTATTGTGTGTGCACCTCTGCATAGCAATGATGTTTAGTTATAAAATTACAAGTGAAGTTTCTGATTTTTCTTGGGCTACATTTGGTGGTTGGTGAAGGCAAGATAAAAAGACTTCAGTAGATGCGATATTAAGCAAGACACCACGTGGATCCGTCCACAAGGAACTGTCAGGAAGAACTCGAACTCTGCCTTCTTGTTTTTGCCCGGATGTTTATCCCTCCCTCTATTTCTTGCTTGTTTTGGCTTATTTTTATTTTGTTTTTCATTTTGGTAAGAACTTTATATGTATTTTTCATATATAAGTATGCAGATACGATTACATTCATATGCCTTGTAAATAATGTATGCTCCTATACTAGATAGTTTCAAATTTTGTAAAGTATGCAAATCCTATACTTAATAATATTTCAGATTTATATAAAACTCTATAATAATATAATATATATTACGTTATATATATATATATATATATATATATATATATATATATATATATATATATATATATATATATATATATATTGTGTGTGTGTGTGTGTGTATGTGTGTATATATACATATATATATATATATATATGTATATATATATATATACGTATACTGTATATATACTGTATATGTATGTATGTATGTATGCATGTATGTTTGTATGTATAACATCCTTAACCCTTCCACCCCTGCCGCCACTTGTACTTGTATACGTCCGAGAGGTTAATGAGGACCAAATTCCGGCCGTGACCCCGGCGTCTGGGCTACTGTTGTACTTGGTTGTTATTGACATCCTTCGAGATTTCCTTAATTCTGCCTTAAATTCTAAACGCTTACCGACGTCGTCATAAGATGCAATTTCCTTTTCCAGCGCTCTCGATGATTGTTTGTTCTGGCAAAATCGTGACTTAATTTCGTTAGTCGATTTTGCAAGTCAGTGGTGACTTCTTACCTAGGTGAGACTGGAAATATTGAAATAAAGTTACTAAAATTTCTCCTGAACCGCTTTTCTTCTTTACTACGCAAGAATAATGCCAGAATAAATTTCCTGTAGAATGGCACAAAATCTCTTAATTTGTCTACAAATTAAAAGTCTCTTTTACATCATGTGATATCCATGGACAGATATCGTTACTGAATGATTACCAAGCTATGTTGTCAAGTATTAAATAAAGATAAACATAAAACGAAATGTAATACATATAGCATACAAATTAACCTAAACAGAGATAACATAAACTAGATTAAATAGTGAATGTATAATCATGTACAATATATATATGTATACACAGTAGATACACACACATATATTATATATATATATATATATATATATATATATATATATATATATATATATATATATATATATATGTGCATATACATATGTATGTACGTATACATATATATATATATATAACTAATTCATATATATATATATATATATATATATATATATATATATATATATATATATATATATATATATACACACACATAGGTATATGCAAAGATGGAATCAGTTGTAATCCAAGACAATACCAGTATGTCAGTAAACCAGTAAACACAGTGGCTACTGGACTAGTGTCATGTATTGTTACTTAATGGAAACAAGATGTCAGAAAAAAGAAACGTTGAGTTATTGCAGAAAAAATAAGATAAACTATAAGACAATCGTTCCAGACAATATATTATATATATATATATATATATATATATATGGGATATATATATATATATATATATATATATATATATAATACTATATATAATAATATATATATATTATATATATATATATATATATATATATATATATATATATATATATATATATATATATAAGAGAGAGAGAGAGAGATCTGTTAAATGCAAAAAGATGTTACAAATCTGTGATGTTTCGTGTAAAGGTATCCTTTAAATTTGAACGAATCTGGAGCTGATAAACAGAGCATTTACGCCTTACAACCCACTTATTAAAACGAATTAGAAGACAATTCATTTGAATACAATCCAGACTGGGACCAGTTGCCTGGGTTCAATTCCCTAGAAAATTATCCGGATTAAAAGGCAATTTCTGATATACCCGAGCCGATTTCATTTACTGCGAAGGCAGTTGTCGGGTGGCAACTACGGGTCTATACGTATCGAACCATCACCGAGATCATAAACACCGGATCGTAACTGACCCCGAACTCTGGATCCTTCAGGATGTAAATTGTCCTATTAGGAGCTCTACAGGTTGGGGGAACTCGTAAGTTGACTTATAAAAGAGAATGACATTGTCACCAGTTTGATCGTTTAGAGGCCGTGGAAAAGTTACGGCATAATAAAAGCCGCCTGTGGAATGCATACTTAAGACCGGAGCTGAAGTTATCCATGTTATTCCTCTAGTGTTAAATCCTCTTTTTTGTTTATATTCAAATTCTTGCTGGACTGAACGTCCCACTCTACTTTGTTTATTATCGCTGGCACCTTGCAATGGAGATGTTGTACGCTATCCAAATTACGATTCGGGAAGAGCCAATATACAGAACTAGATAGGTTCTGAAAATAAGATTTCAACGATAACGTCGACTCTAAGGACGGGGACAAGGTCGACGAAATAAGCACATGGAGGGAAAGTCTAGTGCATATAAACTGACCTTGTTTTTTTCTTTTTAATTCTCTCTCTCTTTCTTTTTGTGGTTTATGCCATTCACCGATTCTGCGTAGATACGATTCGCACCTTCGAGTAAAGCTTAAAAGTTCGCGATACTGATTGGACGAGAGGCTTTGTGTTGCAAGAACACCGATTTCTAAATTATGCGGTGTACGGCATACGGAGATAAGCCTGTGTTCTCGATAACACACACACACACACACACACACACACACACACACACACACACACACACACACACACACACCCTTACGGCCGGACTTCACTTTCGTGTTCAAAACAAAATCAAGGCGATGCCCACAAAAAAAGTTCGGCAATGGTCGTTAAGGAGTCTATAAAGAATATTTGTCTTCTTATCTCCGTTATCGCGACAATCATCGGATCATTGAAAATTTTATGACGCTGGATAAATCATGCATACAGTTATTTGGTCATTAAAACGTTCCCTGAGTACGTGAGAGGCCAGAAGATAACACTTATGAATTTAAATTTACTTTTCGAATAAAGATACTGGGTTTACTCTGCGCTTTGGGCCTTTCTCTTTGCAATTGTTTGGTTATATGTAAAAATCAGCGCTATAGACATATAGGAAACTATCAATATCTCAAACTAATAAAACCTCAAATGATCCATCTGGAGTTAGCTGTACTTGATGCTACGGCAATTAAAACATTTTTCTGCAAATGTATGTCATGACTAAAAAAGGGTATTTATAAAAATCTAATGAAAACGGAAGCCTTTAGAACAAAATAGAAACCATCTAAAAAGAACCCCCATCACAATATGAATAGTGAAGTTAGATATCTAAAATTTATGTTAAATAAGTTACTGAGTTTAAATTTTTGTTCTTGGAATTAAATGTTAATTTTATCCATGACTATCGAACTAGGCCCCCTTGCCAGTGAAAGTTCGTGTAGTATGGTGAGTTATTTTCAGGGTTTGCTTTTGAAATTCTCTTTAGAGAGAGACTTAGCTGCCAATAGTAACGATTTGCTAACCGAATTAAATATAGCTGGGTGGACCGAGGGTTGCCCCGATGCCTCGGAACCCCAAGAGGGAGTTGTTCTTAGCTTCTGTTTTCGGGCGATGTTGCTTAGTGCATACATATATGTCTATACACACACACATGTATCACACACACACACATATATATATATATATATATATATATATATATATATATATATATATATGTATGTATATATATATATATATATATATATTATGTATATATATATATATATATATATATATATATATATATATATATATATATATATATATATATATATATATATATATATATATGTATATGTTGCGTTCGAACTCACACATTTTCTAGGTAAACACTAAGTATATAAAAACGTATATTGAAAAATTGCATATCTAACTGACCAGTCTCAACTGTCATTCGCCTTAAAGCAGGTGATATATCATAATTTGAGTAAAATCATCAGAAATAAAAAAAATAAGACCAAAATGCTGCTTAGTTTTCTGGGAACAGCATCAGGTATTTTCGTTATCAAATATATCAGGCAGACTGAATCACAACGAAAGACAGAGATTTTTTCATGAGCAACAGAATCTAATTAATCCTGGAATTACCGATGCAGACATTTTTTTACGACTTTAGAGAATCACAATGTCAAGAACATGACGTGGCTATAACTTACAAACGAAAGCCATGAAATGTGCTGTTAGTATTTATTGCACATATGTGAATCAGAGATCTTAAATTTTTTATCACAGATTTTTTTGTTTTGTTTTGTTTGGCGCAGTGAATATCACTAATACTTTTGGGCTCAGACCGTTGTGTGGTGCTGGGTAGAGTGGGGAGGGCGAGGGAGGAGGGGAATTCATAATACAATTTCTTTACATCATGATATCATCACTTACAGCAACTGCTGAGACGGACATTAGCAGAGAAGAACAATCAGAAAATGAGCCTATTCTGAAACATCTCGTGCAATTGAAGCGTTGTGTGCGTAGATTATTTAAACTAAAGAAGTGATGTTTCAGTGCTGATTCTTGTAGATTTTTCTCTCAGCTATTTGGAAGGCTGAGAGAAGAATCTATAAGACACCTGCTTTATCCGGATCGAGGAATAATCTTACGTAAAGATAATTATACACACATATATGTATATATATATATATATATATATATATATATATATATATATATATATATATATATATGTATATATCTAGCCGGATCAAGAACCGGGAATCCCTTCTGTGTTTCCTACCTCAGGTAGACCTAGGTACGTGTACGATATTCCACCTTGCTTATTGATATGTAAAAAAAAATTACATCAAAACTACAAGGGCTCTCGTTATGTAAAAATAAATAATTTTTTTATTAATTTCTAATTATCGCACGTCTATTCCAAAGGTCGCAGAATTACCTCATCATGTATTTAGTTTCAAGTGATTAAAAAAAAAGAGATATATGAAATTTACGAGAAGGCGTCACCCGTATAAGGCTTATCATATGCGGCACTTGTTACCAATCAAGTGTCGTAAGGAAGAACATGATGTAACAGATGACTGTGATATTAGTCATAACATCATCATAAAACAGCTTAATTTCTGGAACATTCTTAACACGCGGCAGCAAGTGAGCTATATATTTTATTTACTTATGTAACGATTAGATGTTTATGAGCCAAAAAAAAAAACACTTGTCATCTGCTCCGAAAACTGGGAAAAGAAGGAAAATAAGCCGTGAATATATTTAAGTACTGAGAAAAGAAGGAAAATCAAATGTGCATGCACATCATGTCCTGGTATAACCAGGTAAAAAAGATTATCGATCTTAAGGCAAGAGGAAAATTTCAGCCTCTTCTTTTTTTTCCCGTTCTGTTTCCGAAGAATAGAAAAACCTCGCGAATTCGAAAATATTTCCTCGACTATTTCAGAAGTGGTCAGATGCATCAGATCAATTGCATACCCTTTGATTTATCACCGACAACTCGACTATTTTTTTTTCCCCGCCCATCCATCTTCCGCACCCGGTACATAGAGATGTAAGGGCGTCCGTGGGAGGACGCTTCCCTCCTGACGGCTTCATGTTTCGAAGATAACAACTCCGGAGTCTTAACTTTTTATCAACATCGCTCGACTCCCCGTCGTGGCAACATCCGCCCCTCCTGCACCTGACAAGAGATCGTCGTGTACTTGGCTGAAAAAATGCTACAACAATATTAGGAAGGAGAAAATATCAATATAGTACTGCATGATAAAATTTTGATATGTATTTTATATATATATATATATATATATATATATATATATATATATATATATATATATATATATAATATATATATTATATATATATGTGTATTTAATAATATATATATATATATATGTATATATTTATAGATATACTTATACATATGTATATATAAATAAATATGTGTATGTATGTATATATAAATACTATATATATATGTATATATATATAATGTATGTATAAATACACAAACAAATGGCTGCCATGTGCGAGAAACAAGCGTATGATAATTATACTGTACATCAGATGCCACAGCACATGTAGTATATAATTTTAAATATGGTGCAATTTTCATATGTGTATTTTTCATATATGTGTTTCTTTTTCATATTCACACTGGCTGAATACAATATTCACCAGTTTTCATATGGAACTGTATACACACACACACACATACATATATATATATATATATATATATATATATATATAATGTAATATATATATATATATATATATATAAGAGAAATAAGCATATGATAAAATGTATGTTAAATATACAAACAAATGCTACAGTACATGATTGTAAATAAGCAAATATGATGCAATTTATATACTATACGTTCAGATGCCTATGTGTTCCTTTTTTCATATTCAAACAGACTGAGGACAATATTCACATTTCATATTCATATATATGTATTCCTTTTTAAATATTCATAGACTGAGGACAGTATTCATGTTTCATATGTATATATATGTATGTATATAAATATATATATATAAATACATGTATATATATATATGTATATATATATATATATATATATATATATATATATATACATATATATATATTCTGGGGAAAATCTGAGCTGAGCAAGCACTCTGGGAAGTAAAGCAATTGCGCTGTTGACTCAGTGTCGAGGGAAAACTTACAAAATAATTCAGTGAAAATCAAACCAAATGAAGGAGTATTGTTGAAATATAGGGCTTTACTATATCTATGAAGCGAGTATTTCGTTGTTGAATATCAGTGACAGAATAGAGCGAGGCCTAAATAATTTATAAGTTGAATCTGTTATTGTAAAAGTAAGAATGAGGGTGGTGCTGGTTATGGAGAATGGAAGGTCAGCCAAAAGACTGTCGATTCGAATGGGAACCAGGATCGTAAGTTGCTGCGTTATGGCATTGCAATTGTAATTGAGTGGTTGACCATGATGAGGAAGTCACGGTTGGATGAGGAAAAAGCTTAAATAGAATGAGTGATGGGAATAACTGCAGCCTTTTAGGTGCAGAAGTTGAAGGGGATCATTTTTCTATATTTGCAAAGGGATTCAGTCAAGAATTTAGCGAACGCTTACATTTGCAGTGATAGGATTGATCACTGATAGCAGATAATGTTTTGTAATAATAGTGTAGCAGGTCGTCAGACGACTGAGTTTGCGATCGTTAGAACTCATTGAGAGACTCTGAGCCAACTTCCCTTTACCTAAGATGATTGCGGTTTTTTGTATAATAATGAAAGAAGAGAGGTGGACGCTGTTGGGATGAGTTTCTCGCATAGCATGTGGTAAATGACAGTGATGAAAAGATAGAGAATACACATACACACACACACACATATACACACATACACATATATATATATGTAATATATATGTATTATGTATATAAATGTACAGCATATACTTATATATATATATATATATATATATATATATATATATATATATATATATATGTATGTATATACTGTATATATATAATTATATATATTTATATATAATATATATATAAAATATATATATATATATATATATATATATATATATATATATATATATATATATATATATATATATATATATACATGTGGTTGAATAAGCGCTTGTTAACAATTGTTCTGAACATTATATAAGATCTTATCTGGGCCAATAAAGATAAATCAAGGAGATGCCCGGGAATATCCTTAACCTCTCAAGCGTGGCAGGGGCACAGCGGCGCCGCGCCGGCATCCTTCAGCTGGAAATGAGACTCTCCATGCGTTATTCCTCGGACAGGCAATCTCACAACCCGTTTATAGAGACGGTTTCATTTCGCGCTCTGGTTTTAATGTATGCGGTTAAAGACGCCTTACGTCTTCTGCTTTGCTTGAACGCTGCAACGGTTCCTCGTGTGCACGAAATTGCTGAGGGCATCTGAAAGCCCGGAACGATGAGAATACTAATTAGAAATGTAAACTGGATAGCGAAATCGCTTTAGGGAGAAGTCATGTTGCTTTTTCGTCCGAATTTCTTTTAATTCTGGAGAGGAATTGGAATCATTTTTGCTTTCCCATTTTTTTTTTTTTTTAGTGTTGTTTTTCGTGTTGGTATAGTGGTGGTTAGTGTCGTGGCGTGCCACTCAGATGTCGCGGGTTCGCGTTTCGCCCAGGGCGATGAAAAATCACTGGCTCTGTATCATGCTCAGTTACATGTTGCAGTGTGGGCTCTGCGGTGGGAGGTTGAAACCAACATTCTTTGGAGGCTTGAATTCCAAGTCAGTGGCCCCTGTGTGCTTGTTCCATGTGAATAGGTTTCATCTACAATAATAATAATAATAATAATAATAATAATAATAATAATAATAATAATAATAATAATAATAATAATATTATTATTAACTACTGTTGTTGTGTATTACAAAGAATATCTTCTGCCACTTTCACTCGGTGGACTGAACATCGGAACAAACAACTTCTGTAAAATGTGATAACTTTTTATCTCTGATTTTCAGAACAGAGAGAGAGAGAGAGAGAGAGAGAGAGAGAGAGAGAGAGAGAGCAAAACTTTTTCGGACAGTGTAGTTATTCTTTATTTATTTTGTTTTTGAGCCTTTAATCAAAATTCTATTGTATATAGTAGAAACGTGCTCAGAATGTTTTGCTTCGCTACTGGGAGAGGTAATTATGTCCTAGTTGTACTTGTAAAAATATAGATACTTATCGAAGAAAAGAAAGTAATGTTGTGGTTTTAAACAAATGGCAATAAAGAAAAACCGTATAATGTTTAAAGAATCAGACGGAAATGGTCGAAAAAAACCTGGAGAAGAAAGAAAGATCAAGCTTAAAATGAATGCCAATGCTTATTTGGGAATAGAATGTAAACGGACACCTCCCCACCCCACACCCCCACCCCACCCTCACACCCCTGAAGAATAACGTGCAGCAACATTGGACTGACAAAGCCTTGCGAAAACGAAAAATTAGTGAAATCGTGAAGAACGTAAGAATGATATAGCGAATATCCGTCGGCATACACGGAGCATACACGGTCATGAACGGCTTCTTTGACTCCTAAATCGTCTTTATCTTAAGGTTATCTTTGATTTAAAGGTTTTTCTCTCTATGCGAGATTACAATGCAACTGATTCTTAATCTGTACAACTTGATTCTTTTAGGCGAGTGATGTACGGACACGCGTGAACACCAGGAAGCGAATGGCGAGGACGTACACACACACACGGATACACTCTGAATATATATTGAGTATATTTGTGTATTTGTGGTACAGCGTGGGTACGGACATGAAGTTCAGGGTATTTCTTTACAAATGATTTATGCTTATGTGTAAATTTGTGTAAGAGAGGCGTAATACATAAATTTTGTCATAATTTATTACATAATTCGTAAATATGGACAATTGAAATTAAAATCTTTTTATGTATATATATATATATATATATATATATATATATATATATATATATGTGTGTGTGTGTGTGTGTGTGTGTGTGTGTGTGTGTGTGCGTGTGTGTAATATTTATATATATATATATATATATATATATATATATATATATATATATATATATATATATATATATATATAACACTTTAAAGAACTGATAAGATGCACTGTGGCATGTGCTAAGGATGTATAATACTGAGGGAATCTGACGAAAATAAAACCATTTTTAGGATGGAAGTGAACCCTGATGTGGAATCTGTAGACGGGAAAGGCTGGTTACTCACAAAGTGGACCTTTGGCTATTCAGTATCTTTTTTGGACTGAATGATACAAAGGCCTTGGATAAGACATAAGATGCTGGTGGATGAGTAAGGGTAGTGGAAGAATAGTGACTATTGGTTTGCAAATATATTATAAGGTAAATGTAACGGATGGTAGTAGGATGCTCTAGAGAAGAGGTAAAACGATGACGGTAGCTGGGTGCATGCAAATGATTTGGGAGAGAAGAAGACGATTTAGGGAAACCAGAGTTGGAATGTATGAAGGAATGGCTTAATACAAGCATATTTGCAGAGTGAGACATAGAAATAGTAAGTAACGAGGATATGCATAAAAGTAGTCATTGGATGGATCAGAGAGTTTTGAGGGGGTTTGGTCATGCGGAGAGAATGAAGGACAATAGATTGTTAGAAAAATACATCTTTCTCACCTGTTGGGAGGAAGACGGACATATGAAATGGAATAATGACTGGAACGGATCGGCCTCATATTCAAGAAGTAGGAGGATATGTGAGAGACAAATAGCGGAGTGTATAAGGGTATAACACGCTGCTAATGATCTTTCTGTGTGGGTGTACGACGCGACCTGAACTGTCCTCCATAAATGGGTCTGTTTGTGTGTGTGTGTGTTTTGAGCGCGGGTATGAGTAAACATAATGGCATCAATCCGTTTTCCCCAGTAAGTGTTGGCATCAAAGACTTGACATGGTCAAAGTAGTTGTCACTTTCACTCTTTAACACCTACAGTTAAAGTCAGTTTCATTTCACTTGTCCAAACGGATGTGGCGCATGCGCACGGGTACCACGTTTCCGATACCGTTGGCTTATTGTGATAAATATTAAACAATTTCTTCGATAACGTATTTGAATGTGCATACATACATAGAACTCTCCCCTCTTCTTATTTAAATCATAAACATGCCGATTTTGTCGGTAGTACACCAACACCAGCACACGAAAGATGAGCTTGCACCAAACAGTATACACAGATCAAACACAAACGAACTGTGAGCTTTCAACAATTATGAATTTTAGTTTTCTGAAAAGAAAGCTGTTGTGCCAGCTTTGTCTGTCCGTCCGCACTTTCTGTCCGCACTTTTCCCGTCCGCATTTCTTGCCCCCTCAGATCTTAAAAACTGCTGAGCTAGGGGCTGCAAATTGGTATGTTGATCATCCACCCTCCAATCATCAAACATACCAAATTGCAGCCTCTACCCTCAAGTTTTTATTTTATTTAAGGTTAAAGTTAGCCATAATCGTGTTCTGGCAACGATATAGGATAGGCCACCACTGGGCCGTGGTTAAAGTTTCATGGGCCACGGCTCATGAGCATTATACCGAGACCAACGAAAGATAGATCTGTTTTCGGTGGCCTTGATTATACGCTGTAGTGGCTGTACAGAAAACTCGATTGCACGGAGGAAACTTCGGCGCATTTTGTACTTGTTCTGATAAATATAGCCTAGACTATAATTAGATCTACGCCCACAAACTGTTCAAATCACGATTTTTTCTTATCATTCATACTTTATTCTAAGCACAATTTCATTGCATGCATATGAAAATAATTCTATTCTGATACAAAGGAATATCAACGTCGGTAAACTGAACATTAACCTTTAATATTGCTTACCGCTAGAACATGAAGCATGGACCAGTGGAGCTAGGCCTATATTACTGGTTAACCAGATATTTTATTACACCGGCCTTCTTTTAAGCACTCAGTCATTCTATTTCACTCAAAACTACTTTTTTATAGTAGCCTTTATTTATTCATTCTAAGTATCGCTTCAATGTTCAACAGTAAAACAAAATACGTAAGTCTAGGGTAGCCTTTTATGCCGTATATAATTACAGGCAGATAGCTAAACCAGGCATTTCGCGAACTGCCTGAAATTTCAGGCAGATAGCGAAATGCACTTAGGAACATTTGATCCTCCCCCCAGGGGCTAGTACTAAATACGGCGAAACAGTAACTCAGCCCCTGGGTGGGATCATATGTCCCTAAGTGCATTTGCTATCTGCTCGAAATTTCAGGCAGTTCATGAAATGCCTGGTTTCAATCAACACAATATCATAATAATACAAAGGAACCCAATGGGACTTCAGCGTTTTGTTTCATAATTTTTTGGTTAAATGGTCCAGAAAGTGAGCAGTCATAATGTTTTGTGTGCTCAAGAAAAACTTATGTAAATATGCAGAGTATTATGAAAAGAAAACCGCAGTACCGTTTCCATGCATTAACCGAAACTTCCTTTCTTCCAGCCAATGTTGAATCCTTTTATTTACCCCAGACAGTTTCATAGACAACAATTTTTCATGCTATTTCGAATATATATATATATATATATATATATATATATATATATATATATATATATATATATATATATATATTTATATAACGTCGCATCAATTCAAGATATGGATCTCTCTCTCTCTCTCTCTCTCTCTCTCTCTCTCTCTCTCTCTCTCTCTCTCTCTCTCTCTCGATTTACTTGAATTAAAAAGAGTTATCAGACTCATTTAATTTTCTTTCGAATTACAGAAAAGATAAACGTTGAATATTTTGTATTTCAATTGGATACAACGTAAAGAACCAATTGAAGCAGAATAATTATTCTATAGAATATTGCAGTCAGAGCAGCTGATTTGAACTTTGTGTATGAATAAATTTTGCGTATGAATGAAAAAATCAGGAATATTTTTGGGTGCAGGATTTCAGTGTAGTTTTACTTTGCGTTTATTTCGTAGTCAAAATGTAATGTGTGGGTTTTACTCAGTCTTTACAAAATATAATACATGCTCGAATGAACAAAAGAGATACCGAACGAAGGGAGAAAATATGCAGAGGATCGTTTAAAACTTTTGTCGGGGGGAGGGGGCGAGGAGAGTAGGAGGAGGAGAGGGAGGAGGAGGAGGAGGAGATTTCAACTCTCGTTTTATCTCTGGCTGTATCGGGCCGACTATCTCGGCCAAAATTAGCAAGCGTTCGCCGTAATGAATTCTCTCGGATACTCCATGAATTTTTGAACATGCCATTTACCATTACAAATGGCTCTTGTTACGAATGCGTTATCTCCACTGTTCGTTTTACAACGTCATATCCGAAGAGCGGTCTTACGGCGTGTGTAATTAAAATCGTAATAACTGTAATCGTGTTTAATTTAATGGTTTATTTTTAGTTTTAATGTAGACGGGCACGTGGCGAATATATATGTATATATAATTTATATATATATATATATATATATATATATATATATATATATATATATATATATATATATATATATATATATGTATGTATAGATGTATATATGTGTATATATATTATATATATATATATATATATATATATATATATATATAATTTATATATATATATATATATATATATATATATATATATATATATATATATATATATTCCTAGAATATAGGAATCTGCAAAGGCATTTTCTTCAACGATTTTACATATCTTTAATACCTAGAAATTTAGATGGCGTCTTACATGCGTATCAGGACCAGATTATCTTCTTCATGAACTGTTGTGAACTAACGTATTCTTCCACTTTCATCCTTAAAAAAAAACCTGAGCTGATGAAGAAAAAAAGACCTGTTAAAAATGACCTGATAAAAAAACTGACCTGATGAAAAAACCTGGTCTGATGAAAAAAACCGTGACCTGTTGAAAAAAATCTTGACCTGATAAAAAAAACCGACCTGATAAAACCTGAAAAAAAAACCTGAAATGATGGGAAAAACCCTGACATGATAAAATAAACCCTGACCTGATAAAAAAGCTGACCTGATTAAAAAAAACCCTGACCTCTTGAAAAAAACCCTGACCTGATAAAAAAAAACCCAGACCTGATGGGAAAAACCCTGACCTGTTGAAAAAACCTGACCTGATAAAAAACCTGAGCTAGTAAAAAAAAAACCCTAACCTGATAAAAAAAACCTGACCTGATAAAAACTCCCTTAACTGATGAAAAAAAACTGACCTGATAAAAGTCTTCCGGGGAAGAACAACACGAATCTATTGTAAAATTCGTGCCGTCCTGGCTGCTCAATTTATCAGTGCAATAATTCTAAGCATGAATAAAAGGGCGTAAGTTTGGTCAGTACGTAATCACTTTACTCATGGCTTCGAGGGTGCCTAGGTATATTATTGTGACTAAACTGTTGTTGTTGGTGTCATTTCAAAATACAATAATGCGTGGATTTGTCTTTTTTTAACAGAAAGTGTTACTGGAAAACACCAAGTTCATAATCAAAGGTTATGTTTTGCGCAATAACTTTCTTTTTGTGCGTAAATAAATGCTACAGAAAATGCATTAACCATTGTAAGTTAACATGAAAATAACGAAGACACAAGTATGCATGGCATATATGATTGCTACGAGTTGAATACTTTACTGTTAACAACCTCAAACTGAATAGAATAAGGTAATTCCATACGTCACTGATATGCTAATGTTTTGTAATTTACGACGAAATTTCCATAATGATGGAGTTCAAACTTAAATATCAACATTTTCCGTTCAGTCGGTTTATACCCTATTTTTATGCCAAACTGACTTAGCGCTAACCAGTTTTTTTCTGGAACGGCTAATATCGTTCTCGCTGCATAAAAGACACGTTCATAGCTCTTCAGACAAATGAGAACGACCGAAAGCATTCATCTCGAGCTAGATGGATGCCTTGTCCTCCCTTGCTTCCCTGTCTGTGTTCGTTCTCCGTCTTTTTTTATGCTTTACAGTACATCCGCTTTAAAAAATGTAAAATTAGCCTATACATCTAATGAAAAATAATGTAAAATTAGCCTATACATCTAATTAAAAAAAAATTAAAATTGACCTATACAACTAATTAAAAAAAATAAAAAATTAACCTATACATCTAATTTTTAAAAAATGTAAAATTAGCCTATACATCTAATAAAAAAATTTAAATTAGCCTATACATCTAATTTAAAAAATGTAAAATTAGCGTACACGTCTATCTAATTAAAAGAATGTAAAATTAGCATATACATTTATCAAAAAGTATAAAATGAGCCCATACATTTAGTAAAAAATGTAAAATCAGCCTGTCCCCACTAAAAATTAGCCAGTATTTCCATTTTAAAAATTTAATTTAGTCTCATGGGTCACTATATTCTCTGACACTCTTTGGACAACACATGTAACTCATGTATGAGTATTTGTACACATTTTAAAGTTATGTGAAATTTTTACCAAGTTTAGAACAGGGTACCCTTGCTTCCCATGATGCCGTACTTTAACTAACATCTTGAATGGGACATTCTCCACTTCCCTGTAAACGTATTATTAAGCTATTATAAAGCCTGAAACCCAGATAAAACCTTCAAAAATCCTGCAATCGTCACGAAGTCCAAGGTTATTTTGCCACGTATAGCAACGATACCCAAGCAAATAGCTCCAGCGACAACTGCAAATGCTGTGAATTTTAACCATATCTGAGTACCAAAGGTGAAAAGGCCAACTGCGGAACAAGGAATAGTATGTAATCAACTTCTCGTAAAACAAAAGACACGCGGTTTTGGGAAGCCAAATGTGGAGGAAATGGTGTTGTGTATGAGGTCATCATGGTTTGGTATTTCAGATTCATGGCCTCTTTTCTTTTCGTTTTTGCTCTTGAAGTCCTTTGGAAGATGTAACTAATCATAAGCACTTCTTTCCAGAGATACTTCTCACTTCACCACCAACCCCCTTAGTTTGATCAAAAGCTATTGAAATATTACACATATATATATATATATATATATATATATATATATATATATATATATATATATATATATATATATATATATATATATATATATATATATACATATTATGTATGGTATGTCTTGAGAATGATGAACTACTGAGCTATCTCGTTAACTTGAAACAGCATAGCATATGTCTCAACAGGAATATCATTTTCCGAAGGGAGAGAGTTTGTGTTCATTCATATTACCTGATACTGACAAAATTCCAAAAAGATGATGAACTAAGTTATACTGTACTTCAGCTTTCCTTGAACAACATTAGGTTCATTAAATTTTATGCGAGATGTGTACTTTGAAAAACTAAAAAAAAGAAAAAATAAACAATATTGTTTCCTGGACTAAAAGCATATTATTTAGTTCTTAGAAAACTCGTTACTGTATTAGACAAAAGTGAAGCATTTGTTCTATGGATCCTTTGCAATTATATCGGGCTGTTACTTAAATAAGACAGTTTAAAATATCTAAATCAGTTTAAAATATCCATTTAAAAGAAGAGTTAAACGATTGCATTCCTGTCACACTGTCGGAACAAAGTGAAATGATTTATGTAGCTTGACAATAGACAGGAAGAGGAACAGCATTTGCCGTAGCAGGTTCTTTCGGAGCTCACCGATGCAATATCCGAAGGCCATATGAACTTCCATCTGAAATTTCTTCAGAGAAATGAATCCCCCGTAGGTGGGGGTAGTGCCGTCAGTGCACCGGACTGAGTGTACTGTAGGCATTACCTGAGGTTCTTTGCAGCGTTGCCTTCGGCCCCTAGCTGCAGCCTCTTCTCTTTCCTTCCTTTAACTGTATCTCCATTCATATGATCTTTCTTCCTTCTTGCTATCCACCCTCTCTTAACAATTGCTTCATAGTGCAACTGCGAGGTTTTCCTCCTGTCACATCTTTCAGACCTACCTACCGTCAATTCCCTTTCCAGCGCTGAATGACCTCATAGGTCCCAGTGCTTGGCCTTTGGCCTGAACTCTATATTCCATTCCATTCCAGAAATGAATCCCGAATAAGCCCTTGAACTTTTTTGCTTTCAGCTCATCAAAGATCGCCTACTTACTTGTGAAAGGACGAATTGCCAGATTAACGACCCATTACAAATTCAAATGGCTGCGTGTTTTCTGTTGTGAATCCATGCATGCAGAAGGACTGACAAATAGATCCGATTAGTAGAAGCAACAGCGAAAGCAAATTCTTACGTGCAAATATTTGTGGAATCCAGCAGAATCCTTTTGACCAATCAAGAACACGTGTAAGACTAAGTATTGAATTAAAGAGAAGACCTCTCTCTCTCTCTCTCTCTCTCTCTCTCTCTCTCTCTCTCTCTCTCTCTCTGTCTAGATACAGTGATTACTGGAACGCTTTTTTGAGTTCAGGAATGCCTGATGTGTTGTAGCAGAGACAGGTCTTGTTGAGGTAGGGTAAAGAGAGAGAGATAGAAAGTGAGTTGTATTTTACATAGGCGTTTGTCATCATAAACAATTTTATACACAAATATATATATACTCGTATATATATATATATATATATATATATATATATATATATATATATATATATATATATATATATACATATACATACATACATACATACATACATACATACATACGTACCTATCTGTCCCCACGTATTGACTCAGGGGAAGCTTACAAATACGAGACAGTTATAGGAGAAAGCTCATTACTGAAATTATTTATAAAGTTCTGTTGTAATTTATGCATCGGAATGAAAGTTGGGACCCCTCTTTTGACCCTCTTGTGACTCCTCAGTTGGGTACTTTTTCCATCCCTAAAAGTACAGTGTCACAACTTTTATTTCTTCTTGACTGTCTCAAAGCTCTTTCATCTATTCATTACTGGAATAATTTACATACCAGGTGGTGAAGTTCGAAGGCCTTTTTCACAGATGCTTTGCTTTATACTAGCTTTAGTGATACATTCACCAAATTCAGAGTCATGGTTAGATACTAATATTACCGAAAAAATAACTACTTAAAATTATAACTTTCAAGATGGATAGAATCAGGTCTTTACAATACATATGAGGAACATGCTAATTGCGGTTATGAAATTATTAATTAGTTAATAATTCAGCGGTTTAATGCTAAACACAGAGTATCAACTACTTGACGATGACGAGTTAATTTTAATTAGGAAAAGAGATAATGATGATAATTATTCTTGTTATCATTGATAATGTGTTGTATCACTAAGTTTTTGAGAGAGTTTTTGAAAGAATTTTCCACTCACAGATCTCAATCTCAACACATTTAATTTCATTATAAAACATGGAAGATTCAGAGCAAGAAAACACATATATAAACATGGCCAAATCAGAAAGAAATATCTACAGGACCTCTTTAAAAACGATGTTGTCAGTTACAGTATGGTCTCCAATATTTCCTTGCTGCGAGTTCTCAAAAAAAGCCTGAACATGAAGTGAATGAAATGGACGAACGCGAGAGCAGGTGACATATGTGTGAAGACAGGTGCGGAGGTAGACACCAACTTTGTCGAATATTTGCCCTTGAGCTTTGTTGATGGTCATGGCATACGCTAACTTCATTGGAAACTGTCTCCACAAAGACTAAGATATGGAAGTCTGTTACACTGAGAACTATGCGTCAGAAGGTTTGACCACCTGGAGAAAAGATGACTTTAAGTATGCTTCAGTTTTCGCTCAGAATTTGCTACATAGTGCATAATATGTAAGGTATGCAGTACATGCTATTACATTTAGAAAGAAAATCTATATGAAAGGGATCTGGTAAGGGAATCTGGTTGATTTAAACCTTTTAGTAAATACATAGAATGACCCTTCTGTTCAATGTAGGTTGCTAAAATACTTACCTTTATATTGATGAAATGAAGAAAGGTCCACAAAACTGGAACTTCAAGGTTAATAAACAATCACACTATTCACAAGAAATGACGATAACGACATAAATTTTGTTTTTTTTTTATTAATTTACCACCCTCTTCTATTTAGACTTCTGGCACCGACTACAAGTTTGGGCAGCAATTGAATCATTCATGACAGTAGAATACGATATACTTACGTATTTATCCCTAGCTTTCGCTCTGTTAGTATGCTTTTAAGGTGGCAAAAATAATTTAATGCAAGGCGTAATCAACTCACCCTTCATTCGTAGTGAAATGTGATTTTTGCTGCATTTGTTAACTTTAGACATTCACCCTTTTACCGAATAGGTACGAGGCTCAAATAACAGAAATAGTAATTGTATTTCTTTCATGAAGGCGACCAAACGCGTTGGCATCTGGTTCTCAGTGTAACGAACTTCCACACCTAGGTACATACCAGCAAGCAGATACGATACACTAGTAGTGATGACAAGATAATTGCTATCATTATCTCATTCTCTCTCCGTAGGGGGTTAGTACCGTCAGTGCACCTCACGCGGTGCATTGTAGGCATTACTTAAGGTTCTTTACAACGCCCCTTCGGCTCCTAGCTGCAAACCCTTTCGTTTCCTTTGCTGTACCCCCGTTCATATTCTCTTTCTTCCATCGTACTTTTCCACCTTTGATAGATAATTGTTTCATAGTGCAAATGCGAGGCATTCCTCCTGTTACACCTTTAAAACCTTTTTACTCTCTATTTCCCTTTCAGCGCGGAATGACCTCATAGGTCCCAGCGCTTGGCCTTTGGCCTAAATTTTATATTCCAGTCCAATCTCACTCTTCAAGGAAGTTTTTTGTGGGGGGGTGTGTGCTGTACAGGGTAATGTTTCAGAATTTGCTGTGATTTTCGGCTTATGATAATAGATTTATATGTCCCTATCTATATACCACTTTCAGTACCATACTTTCTTATGGACCTCGATGGTTAGAGTAGTTATATCTGCTATTGAAGGGTAGTTTCACTAACTCTGAGACAAGTATAAAAAGGTCATTATCTATAATGACTTCTAATCAGTAATAATTGGAAAATCAGATGTGTTCTATTCATACAACCATCTATCACACTTGGAATCACAATATTGAGATCAAGGGTCTACCCTGTAACCCAACGCTTGCGTTCTGAGTCAGAACTTGGACCGTAAGACTAATTTATAAGGTCACACATCTATAATTACTGAGTTGATAGTGATCGTTTTATAATTGATCGGGTTACAAATCTCACCAAACATGAAATCGTAATCAAAGCATTGTTTGAGAATTCTCGTGCAGTTAAAATTTATATGCCACGTGATTGTTTCCTTTTAATAACTGATACTTCAATCATCGCTAATTGTCTGCCAGTTATTGACCCAGATAATTTTTGCGATAGCTTCCGCTCCACTTCTCTCAAAACTTCCGGTATGTGGGAGAAAGTTGTAAATTTTGACTCAAGTAAATTGAATGAATATAATATTCTTCCATCCGTTCACTGCTTTCGATTGATTTTTTTGGAGCTATATTCTCTTTTATTCCTGAGGGATTATCCCCTGGAAAAGCTGTATAGAAATCTACATAACAGCTATCTTATGAGAGCCCTTCGTCACGTTGTTGTTAATCTTATCGTAAGACCTGGTCGCAGTAATGAAAAGCGACCGGAATGATGATATAATTCAGGAAATGGGCAATGAAGCCACACCAGGCAGTGTTTCACTTCCCACCTGCCCCCTGCCTGTGTGTTTACCTGCCTCAAGGCCACCTTACCTTTTTTAAAATCTGTTCATCATCCCTCTCTCTGAACTGGGTGCTCAAGTGGCCTGTTTTTCCCCTTTCTTTGCTAGCCTTCAATGCAACCCACTATACGGGTTCTTAATGAGGAGGGTCTAGTCTAGGGCAATATTCATCAAGGACGAAGCTTGGAAAAAACACCAATTAAAGTCCACTAACTCAACACCTGTTAAGGACTTTCACTGTCATACTACGTTTGATGGTATCGCTAAGAAATTCACAGTCTCGTGAAAAACAACCTGTGTAATGAAAATCCACAGTTGTATAGTAAATATATTACTATGTAAAGTAAACAAAGACTATCGAACACCTGAACGGTGTTCCTCGTCAGTGTTAACGTTAAAATATATTTGCTATATATTTACTATATAAAATTGTGGATTTTCATTGCACAGTTTGATGGTATTGCTACGCATTACAGTTCTGTGGTCGTAAATTTTTGTAGAGCCTGTCGTATAAAACACATCATCTGAAAAATCTTAAATGATATGACGTTAACTAAAAACTGGATACTCTTCTTAAAAAGCATCATGGATAAAGTTTGCATTTGAGGGAATTATTAATGAAAGTGAACCTCAGTTTTATATAAATGATTATTTTTTTTAAAGAAAACTACCGGCAGATTTAGTACTGGTAAGGAAAGAAATTATCGTTGAGTTCTGACAGGACCCAACGGCTTTAGTGCTGCTGATCCTTTAGCGTTTACGGGGAAAAGGAAGACACATTTACTAAATAACACAGAGAGAGACTGGAAATTCACTGTCGCTCATCTATTGGTGATTAAAGCTTTGTATTAGCAGTATGCCCCAAACGAAACCTATCGAAAGCATAGCCTGGCGTATCTATAGTAAGCTTGCTATGTTTTTTTTTAATACAGTATATCTCTTCGAAGCGTTTTTTTTCGGACTTATGTTTGCCGTATTAATCCTCTTCGGATTTTCCCCGCTGGGATTCAAGGCTTGTGGAAATAATCATATCTAAAAAAAAGTTCGAGGAAGTTGAGAAGTTATGAGGACATTCTGAGTGTCAAAAATGCATAATCAGGTTTCAGACCCGTTTTCGTAACCTAACTGGATTCATTTTAGTCCTGTTGCAGTTGCCTGCTCCGACTCGTCTCAGCCTTGTTGCAGCTACCCTTTTCGACTCATTTAAGCTCTGTTGCAATTTCTTACTTGAACTCCTTTAAGCTTTTATTGCAAGGTTGCCCTTAGCAAGAGAACGTACTGGCACAGGGCCAGCTTCATCATAAACAATAGGATCGTTCTTCATTGACTTTCCTGTAAAGACGTAATTAAATAACATTCTTAAGGACTATTCGATTAGTCCTTGCAATGTATTGCGATTTCAGGAAATCTTTACCTTCATGTAATTCCAGAAGCCTTAAGTTTGCTTCCGTTTCATCAAATGATCGGTCGTATGTTAAACTTAGCCAGTGTACTTGCTTTAAAAGAAAAAAGAATATATATATATATATATATATATATATATATATATATATATATATATATATATATATATATATAGTATGAAAGATTATTACCAAGATATAGAAGACAAAATAAGAAGTATGGCTGTATTAGCTAGTTTATGTGGATCTTACACGCAGCAGAGGTGCACTGATTTAAAAGTTGAGACAAATTAGATGACTGCCATTTTTTTCGTATTTATCTTTAGGGCACCACTCTTAAAGTAATCTCGCAGTCGAAAAGTCAGAAGGGCGTATGTTCTGGGAATTCGTTTTTTACTGTAAAAAGTAGCAATATGATTAAGGAAAGTGCAGGTAACGAAAGAAAGACGGAAAATTTCAAATCTACTTTGAAATGGAGCCGTAGATATCGGAATTGTTTTTTTTAGTCTTCTGTAAAGTAAAACTATTGAAGTGTCCATTTGTCTGTCCATCCGCACTTTTTCTGTCCACCATCAGACCATAAAAACTACTGAGGCTAGGGAGCTGCAAACTGATATGTTGATCATCCACCCTCCAATCATCAAACATACCAAATTGCAGCCCTCTAGCCTCAGTAATTTTTATTTCATTTAAGGTTAAAGTTAGCCATGATCGTACGTCTGGCACTGGGTTAAAGTTTCATGGGCCGCGGCTGAGAGTTTCACGGACCGTGGCTGAGAGTTTCATACAGTATTGTACGCTATACAGAAAACCCGATTGAGCCGAAGAAACTTCGGAGCATTTTTTACTTGTTTATAATAGAAACGACTGTAGACTTATTATATACCAACGGTCAGAGAGAATGACGTAGTGTTGGCCCGACCATACAATGTAGTGTGCCATACAGGTAAGGTCTCCCATAAATTCCTTGGTTAATATCCCATTATGGCCCATTATCTCAAATTAGAGGATCAGCGGTACTCAATTTAGCTAAATGATCCACTTCAAGCCTCCCTATCAGAGTTTTGATTTTATCAGTGAAATTAATAATATATCTTTTAGCGACGAATTGATGGCTAAGTAGAAAGTCGGTCTGTTGATTAGTACAAGGGCGGTGGAATTTTCCTTAGCGAGATTTAGGGTCATCTGACATAAAGGATTTCACTTTATATATATATTTTTTAAAGCAATCTCATTTTACAGCCATTTAGCATGAAAAAAAATTAACATTGATTTTAAAGCACTATTTCCGAAAAGTATTTCTTACTGAATATAAGGGTCCTTAGTTTACAAATTCTCACCAGGGTTTGCAATTTTTTTTAGGGGGGGAGGGCTGCCGAGTGGTTCACCTATAATCTGAATATGAGAGAGAACCAAGTGGTTTAAAAATTCTGTCCTTTGCTTCACAGAATTTTGAATATATCTAATTTTATATAATAAATATCAATAAAGGCATAAAAGAGTGATTAATCTTGGTTCCAGAATATGCCGTGAAGAAGTCCGTACAACCTGTTACTACATATCCCTGAAGTAACATTTATACCTGGAATATCTAACAAGGATATTCATGGGAAAGAAAGTGGTTTATGTCTCTAGAAAATAGGGCTAACCGTAGTAAACCATACCTATAAATTTACACCCAAATGCTTATATTCCCTCAAGTTTACGACGAAGTTTGCTATTGAATGGACCACTTTCTCTGGAGAGAGAGAGAGAGAGAGAGAGAGAGAGAGAGAGAGAGAGAGAGAGAGAGAGAGAGAGAGATAAAAAGTCATTATGTGAGAAAGAATATTGCTGTTGATTCGAAAGCTTTCTTCTTAATAACAGCCTGGTAGTATTATGTTACTTTCTGCTGATTAGGTTATCATCTTGCCCGATTTGCAAAAATCTAAACTTTTCATTATTATTTAATTAGAAATTGTAAATATCTCTTTAAAAGCGAAAATTACAAAAAAAAGTAATTGCTGGAAAGTTTTTCGCTAATGATCAGTGAATTGAAATGTATGATCCTCTACTGTTGTGGTCTGTTCTAAGCCACTACTCAGGCATTTCAACCTTATTACCAGAAGTCTAATGAACGGATTTAAAAAAGGAAATAAAATTAAAATATTCATAAGATGTCTCTTAATAATTAACTGCTGATTGGTATTGAGGAAGATTTGAAGGTGATTAACAAGTTTCATCATCCTTTTTAGCATTTATTGTGTCATTAACGCATATTTCCTGGGCTATTTGATTACCTGATAAAATTAGAAAAAAGACTAATCAATAAATAAATTATATAACTAAATAACTGTTATCTTCATTATTAAGAAAGCGAAGGATTACTAGGTTAAAAATGGTTATTATCGAAGCCAAGAATCAATTGTGTTATGTTTCACAGGGTAATTACTGTTGAAGCCATTCATTAAAACCAACAGAGATGAACATAAGGATTGAACTCGCCCAATAAGATGTTATTATTCTTGTAACGTTATACACCCCTCACAAGAACTTAATTTCCTCTTTTTAATTTTTATTTCATAATCGGCCAAACAAAGAAATTACATTTTTCGAGGTTTGTTTCTGAGTTTAATGGCTAATTAAGCCGGTTTTATATCTATGCGCTTCATCCTAATTAATATTACAGCAGTATTTTGGATGGATTTTATGATTCTTAATTGCGCCATAATGAATATGATTGTTGGGAAACGCGTGATCACTTCGGGAGATTCTGTCTTGTGTGGCCGAGTAGTGGATGCTCAGCCATGAACGGCCATGAGCGGATAGTTGATTACCTGCACTTGATTATAGCGACTGCCTCGACCGGTATGCATACACACACACACACTCGCGTATATATATGTGTATATATGTATATATATTACATATATTTATTATGTATATGTATGTATATATATACATATATGTATATTTATATATGCATATATATACTGTATATATATTATATATATTATATATATTACATATTATTATTATTATTATTATTATTATTATTATTATTATTATTATTATTATTATTATTATTATTATTATTATTATTAGATGAAACCTATTCACAAGGAAAAAGCACATAGGGGTCATTGACTTGAAATTTAAGCTTCTAAAGAATGTTGGTTTCAACCTCCCACACTGCAGCAGTAACTGATCACGATACAGAGCTAGTGAATTATGTATACGCTACCAGGGCATTATATTACTAATTATTATTATTATTATTATTATTATTATTATTATTATTATTATTATTATTATTATTATTCAGAAGATGAACCCTATTCATACAGAAAATGCCCACTGGGGCAATTAACTTGAAAGTCAAGCTTCCAAAGAATATGGTGTTCCTGAGAAATAAGTAATAGAAGGTAAAGGGAATACAGAAAGAAGAGATAAATTTTTGTAAAAAAAAATAAATTGATAAATTAATAAATAAATAGATAAAAATGTAAGTAAATTATTGAAATACAAGGAGAATTGTCTTTGGGTAGTATTGCATCTTCGCTTGAACGTTTGAAGCTCCGTTGCACGACATCCTCAGAGAGACGAACATACAAACGTCTGAAAAACAAGTATTTGCATCTGACAGGTGTTTGTTGGCGGAGTCCTACTCTAATCAGCGAGAGGTCAAATTTTATAAATCCGCGAGGACCCCCACTTCCCTTATCCCCGTCGTTCAAGTACCTTCCTGAAAATTAAACTCCTTGCACATTTCTCTTGAGATTAATGGATCAAGTTTATATATGCCATGACCAGTGTTCATGTTCTTGCTGAAACTTTCTGTTGCAAAAATAAAAACTTTCTGTTGCAAAATAGTCTAGACTCAACGATGTTTCTTTCTAGTGCATTAGAATAAACCATCTTTTAAGGGTACCCTGCTGATTGCAACATGCACACATCTTCCATTGCTCTGATTGCAACATGCACACATCTTCCATTGCTCACCTATGCATTTCTTACACATTTTACATGCTCTTTCTATTCCCTTTTCCAATGCCTTTCCAGTCTGACCAATTTAAAAGTTATCACAAGAATTACATGGAGTTTGGTATGCACATCCCTTAGCATTGTCGGGCGAGTTCTTTATAAGTACATGTTTCACTGTTTTATTGCTCGCAAGTGCTATATTAAATTCTTAAGTAGATGGGGAATATCTTTTAAATTATTATTATATGTCAGTAAAGTGGGTTTTTTGTGTTTTTTGTTTCTTTTTTGTTAACATAAAATGTCTTTTTTTTTGGCCGCTTCTAATGCGTTGTCTAATACATAATCAGGATATTTTAATTTCTTGTCTATATTCATAATCATATCTGTTTCATCATCAGTGTATTCAGGGCTACACATATGTAAAGCTCTTAGGAACACAGAGGAGAAAACTGATTTCTTAACTTTATTGCTGCGATCAGAATAAAAAAATAACATAGGCAGAAACATTGGTGGGGTTTCTGTACACATTGTATTTAAACCCATCACTAGTTCTGTACATTAGGCAATCCAAAAAGGGTAGGCAACCATCCTTTTCATTTCCATAGTGAATTTTATTGATGGTTGTAATTCATTTAATTTAAAGAAGATATATATATATATATATATATATATATATATATATATATATATATATATATATATATATATAGTATATATATGTGTGTGTGTGTGTGTGTGTGTGTGTGTGTGTGTGTGTGGTGTGTTTGAGAAGGCAAAAGCTTGTGTTAAATTTTAATAACTACAATGCCCTCTTAACTTCTCGGATCCTTTACATTTTTTGGAAACGCTTGTCACTACATAGGCTTAGATCCAAATGCAAGTATGTGAAGTCATTCTGATGTCCGTAGCAGGATTCGAACCCGCATCCGGAGTATCAGGATGAAGTCACCATGCCGACATGACCTCGTGGTCAGGTCGGCAAAGTGACCTCTCTCTGAAATTGTAAAGTCGGCACCATAACCTCATTCTGGTACTCTGGATGCAGGTGTGAATCCTGCTATGGCGGTAGTTCTGTCAGTGCACC
>NC_089793.1:19652823-19665323 GCF_040412425.1 Macrobrachium rosenbergii | reverse complement strand
CGTTATAGCTGCCTTTTATAGCCAAGGAGTATCTGAACGTTTTTGTCACTTTCGACTTACCCGAAGAACTCCGTGTTAAAGATACGCAGTCCGCCGGAATGATCCACGTATATAATGTACCACCCAAGGATAGACCCAGTCTCTGATGTTTATGGATCAAATCGTAAGCTACTATCAAGGGCCTTTCTTGTTTTCCGGATGCAGCCAAATTTTTTTATGGCGGAGGACGGGCGGAGGAGGAGGAGGAGGAGGAGGAGGAGGAGGAGGGAGGAGGAGAGAGAGAGGAGAGAGAGAGAGAGAGAGAGAGAGAGAGAGAGAGAGAGAGGGGGGGCTAGGGGGTCAGACACCTGTCACGTAACTCATCAAGTTACTGTGGTAGGTACGGGTTAGTTCAGTCGAATCCAGTCAGACAAACAAATTAACGATTTGTAATGTTCCTTTTATACTATTAGACAGAAAAACCAAATTAGACTGGGTTACAATATGGACTGATTTTTATATGATGGTAAAGCTCATAATACAAAATTCAAATGAGTATCTTTTAATTGCACGATATTAGCAATAACTGTTAAAAGGATTATGATGTCTATTGTGAACCTCTGAACTCGGTAAAACCACCAGCGATGGTAAATCGGTATGCTCACATCTACTTTCAATTATTCCCCTTCATTTACTGGAATATTATGCTTCTATTTGTGAACATTAGGTCTTACGTGTCCAGTTGCCTTAACACGGGTGAAGACATTACAACACTATTTTCAAATTAAGAACGTTCGAAGTTCTGAATCTGTTTATTTTTCTTAGCATTTGTTTATTTGTTGACCTTTATTTATAAAATATATAACCTTCTTGCTTTATATATATACATGTTGTATGTGTGTATGTATACGTACGTACATACACACAGACACATAGAGCATATATATATATATATATATATATATATAGAGATATATATATATATATATATATATATATATATATATATATATATATATATATATATATATATATATATATATATAGCTAGCCAGCGGTAATCCTTTTGTGCAGAATACTTCCACTAAATCAGTTGCTTTACGTACCTACATAGAAGACGTCTTGCTATCCCAGCCTTCTGTTATATAGCCGTTGTTTTCAACAGCAAGTACACACACACACACACACACATACAAAGAAGAAAAATAGTAATAGTAATGAAAATTGTATGCAGCCAGGAGATGGCGCAGAGAACCAAAAAAGGTAAAACAAAAAAACAAAAATCTGCACAAAATAGCCTTTTCGTTACCAAAAAAAAGAAAAGAAAAGGAAGTTTCTCTTGCTTCATATTGCATCCTTTTTTTTTACGGGATATTCCCATGAAGACATGAGCCAAGCGCTGCACGATTATTAACCTGACGAAACCAAGAATAGCTGAGCCCTTTGCAAAACGTATCTCGAGACTAAGTCCGTGGAACGCGCAATGCTTCAGAATTGGCCAACGCGCCAGAAATCATATTGCATCGCGATCTTTCCCAACTCTTATGCAAATGAGGCGTGCAATAAATAGTTCCTCAGCTCCACCAATTAGGAGCTCTAAATCACTCGTCGTATCCTTTCGTCCACTAATGATAATAAATCAGGGACATAAATTTGATCACCTCTGGACCAATTAAGCGCCTCGAAGACGCTGCAGCACCAGTACTCTGCACTCAGAGACAATAACCAACAGTGAAGCAGTTTGTGGTGACGATTGCAAAGACTTTGAATCGAAGCATTAGTTGCGCAGTGATTAGGTCATGCTTCACACAGAACATTTTCTAGCTATCTACCTACCTGATATTTAATTTAGAAAAATGGGTGACCACCATCAAAGTATCTATTTATCTATGTAATCGTATCATTATCAGAATTAGTCATATAATGAATTAGGCTCTGAAGCGTGGTCTGCATAAATCTGATTCTTTCAAGTGATAACAAAACAAATCCTATGATAAATGAAAGATGTAAGTAAAGATATAAACATGGGCTACATATATCCATAGAGCCTGAAAAGAGTAAACATAAAAAACATGAAAGACACAACAGCACAGACATTTAAACTAAGGTATACGTAGCACAGACAGCTGGTTAAATAGCAAAGTACATAGTGTGCTCTTCAGATGGCACTAATTACTACAGTACTTGTGTATAGATATGTTGGCTGATTTGTAGAAAACACGTAACGAGTAACTGATAAAAATAAAATGCACCATTGGGGAGTCTATCGAAACATGGGATTCAGACAATGCAGATAATTGGAAGCAATGGCATTTCATAACAGCGCGTATGCAAATACACAGAACATGCTATAGAAGGTATTAAACTCCCGAAAAGCGCAAATTCACCTCAAGCATCTTATGTAGATATAAATGCAAGAGCTTGCATAACCTTAACAGATTGCAAAAGTAAATACTCATTTTCAAATTACATACGTGAGAGAAAATAAAAACTTTATTTTAAAGAGCAAAGGAAAGAATTTAAAATAAACACCGTTCTGTTTCCAACAATATGCAGCGTAGAAATAAAAAAAATTTGATAAGAGTATAAAGAATATTAAAGCCATGTTCTGTAAGCGGCAATTACCTTCTTGCTTTGTCAACATTGTACCTAAAAAGAGGTGTAATTCCATATAGCGTTTTGGTGGAAGGTTGCAACATCATGCTGTTGCTGCAAGCTGGTTGCATTAGCGACGAGCAAGAGTGGTATGTACTGAGGCCGTCTAGTGAAACGCATTATGTCTATTTTTTGAAATAATATGAATTAATAGGCTGAAAAGGCAAATCGGTGACCAGCCATTAAATGTGTCCTGAATATACGTCAAAATACAATATTCCTCTCCAGTTATTGAAACACTTAATCTGGCGTTACCTTCACTGAATTATCCTGTTAGAAATCTAACTCCTTAATGATAAACAGATTCACATCCGTGATGCGCTGTGAAGGCACATGAGTGCGAGAGTTTGTTAGTTTGTGCGGGAAGTCGCCTCTGCTGCGGGCCACTCATTCATCATGGTAGGGAACGGTACCAATGACAGCAGCCGAGTTAAACAAACACTCCCACCAATCACACGCTTGAAGTGTATATAAGAATATCACAAACACAATTTAAGGCATTCCTTTAACTAGTTGACACCACGAAGACATCAAGGACTCGCATTTGCCTTTCTGGCCTATCTTTTGGTTGAAGTGTCTAAGGCTGCAGAGCATTGGTAAAGCGAATTATCATAAAACAAAAACAAAATGTGAAGCAAAATACCGCCATGCATATGAAAAGATTCTGAGTCTGCATTTCTGACTTGTGCTTTATTTTCTAGGACATATCTTCTACAGAGGTCATGTTGGGGCTGGCCTAATTCAGACAAGGAGCACAAAACTTTCAAAATACAGAGAAAAGTTGAACATTTTCCGCCTTCTTTCTAAAAAAAAAAAAAAAAACACTAAAAAGATGAAATCTCCAAGGCGATGACGTCAGCACAAACTCTTGAAATGGAAAGTGGTTTTGGGTAAAAAAACTGATGCAATCTCGTTTCATTTCCATCTTGTTTATGTTTAAGAAAAAAGTAATCAAAATTTCTCTCCCCATTCCCACCGGCTTTATGGTGCAGCCTACGCGAACCAAAGAAAACAGCCGCGCAACTGACGTTTTAATGAAAGTTTTTAATGGACGCAAGACCATATGACAGCCTAGCAACAAGCAGCTCAAAAGACATTCTGTCCATATTTAGCGAGACGAGAATATGGCCGATGAGGTGGGTAATCATACTCTCCGCCAGTCGCAGTGCGGTGAATCTCGAATTTCTGGATGTGAATATCGCCAAAATTGAGAGCTTGCAAGAGCCCCTGCCCTTCTCTTTCATCAGTGAGTATTCACCGACGTGATGAAAAACCAGACTTGCCGAGTTTGGGCAGCGCATGAAAATAGTCTGCATTTATCGCTGATTTACTTATTGTATGACTTTTGTTTACCAGGGGGATTAATGCATTACTTAATAAAGAACTATTTCTTCAAACAGGTGTGGTGCTATAAAAAGCAACAACTCGAGGGTCACTGCCTCTATCGTACGTACATGCTGAATCGAGGATAAGCCCTTTGTGCAGAAAACTTCCACCACTTTACCCGTTTCATATACTAGAGGCTCCTAAGCAGCGCGACAAATCCCTCTTTGCACTCTGCTGCATTAGTTCTGTATTGCTCCCAAGGCCCTTTCTTTCCATATTTCCTGAGCTCCAGCTACCTGGCAAAATCTAGATCGTCCTCCCTGCCTCTGACTGACTCGTGCAAATCATGATACTCTTTTCACCATCCTATCCTCCTTAATTCTTTCTACATGAACAAACCATCTCGAAACACATTGGTCCAGACTGTTAAGTATTACTTCACATTTCTGACCTTTCATCTCTTCCTATACCACATCTATTACAACCTCAACCTTTTTTTGTTTTCTGTAAAAGAGAACTATTGAGGTGGCTTTGTCTGTCTGTCTGCACGTTTTCTGTCCTCCCTCAGATCTTAAAAACTACTGAGGCTAGAGGGCTGCAAAATTGTTATATTGATCATCCACTCTCCAATCATCAAACATATCAAACTACAGCCCTCTCGCCTCAGTAGTTTTTATTTTGTTTAAGGTTAAAGTTAGCAATAATTCGTACGTCTGGCAGCGCTATAGGTACCAACAACGCAGACCACCACCGGGCCGTGGGTAAAAGTTTCATGGGCCGCGGCTAAAAGTTTCATGGGCCGTGGCTGAAAGTTCTATACAGCATTATACACTTAACGGAAAACTCGATTACGCCGAAGAAGCATCGGCGCTTTTTTTTAATTTTTTTTTATTCTGTTCGATATCCATATATCACTTTTGATATATAAACACTCATTAATAACGAATTCACTTTGCATATGGAATAACTTACACCCGAAGGAACGAACGTATGATGTTTCAGGAGCCACTCCTTTTAAGGAGGAAAGACATACCGGAGAAAAAATTATCACTGGGGAGGTATACGTATCCACATAAGCATGCATCCTAGTAATTACAGGGCGTGTATTCACAGCAATTAGGTAACGCTAAGAAAAAACATATAGTGACTGGGTCCCTATCAACCTATAAATGAAGGATGCAGTTTCATTTTTATCTATTTGTTACTTTTGTTAATTTATTTTTTATATTTTTATCTGTTAATTTTGCTATTTATTTTATATTTTTTTTAATAAGCGGGGTCTCTTCTTTCTGTATTTCCCTTTACCTTCTCTTAGTTCTTCCTAATGCACACTTCATATTTTGAAGCTTGACTTGGTAAAGTCAGTGGCCTGTGGGCTTATTCCATATGAATATGTTTGATCTTCTGAATAACAATAATAATAATAATAATACACACAAATAATAATAATAATAATAGTAGTAGTAGTAGTAGTAGTAGTAGTAGTAGTAGTAGTAGTAATCTTCCTTCTTCGGTCATTTTCGGCACACCGACAGGATCTTCATAATTCTTAATCTCAGACCAGCGACGCCATTCTTAGGAAATTTACGATGAATAATTGAACTTACAGCCTTCATGTGCATCCAGCCCATACATGTTACAAAAACCATGTACTAAAAATAAGTGACGTATAACCAATAAGACGTAATTACACACGCATGAAGGACTAAATGCTGCGAGGAATTAATATACTTTTTAAACCATGTTATCGTAGATCATTATCAACGACGAGCGAAAAAAGTACCTTTTTCCGTTACCGCCCAAAAAAAAGGGGAATCCATTCATCACTGGAGCTCATATGCATATTATCTATTAATCAGCCTCCGGCCAAGAGAGAAAATGCCGAAAGAAAAAAAAAGCACCTTTCTTGCAACGTCTGACTCAAGACGACAACACGATGTATGGGAGAAAGGAAAGGTTGAAGAAGATGAAGCTGGGAATAGCGTGTAAATGGCGGCATCTGCTGGTGGGTGATGGCCATTTACTGCCTCTAACTGCTATTTGTTTCATTATCAGAGATAATTCTTGAGAGCTATGTTATGATTAAATGCAATGTGGCTCCATAAACAACCTGTGGCTAGTTATATCCAGTTATTTTCTTGTAATTTTCAATAATGTTCTGGTGTGATGAAGAGAGCTGACGTAGGTAGTGTGCCGAGTTTTTGAAGGGCGATACCTTGATGCCTACCTTAGCGGATTCTGGTTTTGAGGTTACTGGTGGGTTTACCTATTTGTTTTTCAAGACCTATATTACAAGAGTCTTGGTATTCTAGATAATGGAATTATATTAAGAAACTATCCACCAAGAAATAACTACTTTTAGAGTTCTGAAATGAAAACTTTTGTCTGTTCGTCCGCACTTTTTTCTGTCCGTCCTCATATCTTAAAAACTACTGAGGCTAGAAGGCTGCAAATTGGTATGGTGATCATCCACCCTCCAATAATCGAACATACTAAATTGTAGCCCTCTAGCATTAGTAGTTTTTTTTTTATTTAAGGTTCAAGTTAGCAACGATATAGGCCAGGCCACCACCGGGCCGTGGTTAAAGTGTCATGGGCCGCGGGTCATACAGCATTATATCGAGACCACCGAAAGATAGATCTATTTTCAGTGGCCGTGACTATACGATGTACAGAAAACTCGATTGCGCCGAAGAAACTTCGGCGCATTTTTTACTTGTTTTATATTCACAACTGCTTAGGGCAGTGAAGCTTAGTAATTTTGCCATTCCGGCAATTAAGCCGTAATCTCGTGCATGAATTAGGATATACGGAATATAATTTGAAAACTGTCATTTTAGATTGCTTTAAATTTTACCGGAGTCTTTTCGCCTCAAGTTTCTAAAGCTTATGGCAAAATAAGATATGTGTAATTCTTATACTGATAATTATGATGGTGGCACTGTTATTATGTGATATATATAATCCTTTATATGACTCTTTCTAAGTGAAAGGGGAAAATGGTATTGTGAAGGAAATGACTGAATAATATATTAGCTTTGTATTACAAAGATGGAAGAAATGTGTGAAGAACTGTAAACCATGCTGATGACAAAGTCTGGACAGAGGGCGAAACCGATATTGCTTTATTTGACAATGTGACACTTACTCGTTTGTGTACTAAACCCTAAAGGAATCTAAGGTCTTTGTCAATTCTCTATCGGCGTTACGCACATCGCCTTCGTGATTTATCCTGAACATTATCATGAGATATGGTGTTTCCATTTATTATTATTATTTTATAGATACTGAGGTAGTCAGTTACTATTTTATTTTTAATCATGTTCCAGTGACCCCTGTATCATCTTTAATATAAACTATATATGATGTTAAACTGACCTTTCGTGACAGTTGTCAAAAACCACAATTGATTACCAGTGTGCCTGGATCTTGCGCGAAATGGAGTGAGTGAGAATGGAAACGCGAGAGATTCATGGGGACTCTGCCTGAGAGAATCGGCACCCCAAATTATATTTTCGTAATAAAAATCTGAAAATGAAAAGTCCTGTCTCATTCAAGAAATCTTCCCCATAAAACCACTTATTACAAGTGTTTATCGTTACGTCAGACAGAGTTTGTATTTTGTGGGTTTATGTAAAGATAAAATAAGTTCAATTTTCCCCTGAAATGTGTGTGTGTCTAGGTTCACTGATTGGGAAGCTAACGTCCACCGTAATTCTTTTGAGGAAATGACAAATGAAGATTTGAACGCCACCATTTCAGCGTGACTGATATACCCATAAGGTATAAATTCTCTGGTAACTTAACTTTCTTAAAACGGAAAACTCGTGATTTTGAAAGTAGCGTCTATATAACCATCCCATAAAATTGTCATATAACTTTTTATTAAAGTGTAGCTTGAAATCAGGATAAACAGACTATTGAAATATTAGTGAAAATGTTTCGCTTATGGTTTCATATTAAGTTTAAGAGGGCCACAGTTTTCATATGTGGACACTATCTAGTTGATTCTGGTCTCATATTGAGTTTGAGAGAGGGCCGCGGTTTTCATACTTGGATACTTTATCTAGTTGAGGTTACAACGCAAAACTTTAATACCCTAATGTGAATTTCAAAATCATGAACATGATTATGCCAACGATAATCAGACAAATAAAGATTTATTCCTTTTATTTCTTCGGATTTGATGTCGAAAGTTTGAAGGCAAACAAATGTAACTTCTCCTTATTACCTGTATCCCTTTTTAAACAAAAGTAAATAAGAATGAAACCAAGAGCCCAAATGTTAGTACCTGCTAAATAATCTCTCTCTCTCTCTCTCTCTCTCTCTCTCTCTCTCTCTCTCTCTCTCTCTCTCTCTCTCTCTCTCTCTCTCTCTCAGCTGTCTTCATATGATACGCCTTAATAATCATCACTCAAGCAGTCACATTTACTGACACATATCATTTTGCAAGATGAGTTTTCCTGAAATCATTGGTTTTATAGTAATCACCATGCAACATCTTGTTACGTGATTTACAAAGATGTCAAACCTATACATATCTTATTTTTTTCTATCTTAAGAGATTGTGGAAACTGACTACACAAAGCAAATGTAAAATACCTTTGTTGTGTGTTTTCTACATGTGTGTGTGTATATACATACATATGTACATATATATATATATATATATATATATATATATATATATATATATATATATATATATATATAATGTGTATGTGCGTGTGAGTGGGGGTCTGTGGTGCAGCACTACCTGTTCTACGAATTTAATGTTGCCCAAATAGTAAATAAAACCCTGATATTGACTGAAAACCTCATTGCTTTTTGGTGGGTAGGGGGTAAAAGTTCAGTTTTTGGTAATGTGGAATGTCAGCGAGTAACTGCTCATACTAGTGAAATTCAGAATGGATTTACAGTGCCTGATGCGGACATGAATCAAATGCAAAATAAGCATACGTTAACCTTTTCCAACATAATTTTTATGACGTGATGGCTAATAACGTTTCTACAAATATAAATTTTGAATTTGGGACTTTTAGATATTGCACTTACGGGTATTTTATTGATTTGTTCCACTGAAGTATATACTTGTCTATTGTGTTTTTATCATATCTAAGTAGTCCTCTCAAAGCTGTTCACTTAGTGGTTATGATGCGTTTGATTGGGCCATTGCTATTCTCTAATGTTCCATGAAAAGAAACCTTTGTGTTTATTTGACTTGTTTTATTCACCATTAATTCTCAGTACCAAAAAGTCTCTGATATTTATTTTAGTAGTTTTTGCACTGAACTGGCTCATGTCCAGTGCCACAACAGTGACCACCTGATGAATCGGTGCCCTTGCGTTCATTATAGCTTAGTTTTTTCCCTTTAGCTTTCAAAAGCACCTTGTTAGCTGTGTGAAAAAGCAATTGTTTAAAAACTAGATCAGTTCACTTTTATCTTGAGAATTTTATTGAAATTTCTTTTTCTTACAACTTTCAATTTCATGTCAGGTCTCTGTGAGAGCGGCCCAAGTTTCATTCATTTTCTAATTCCATGACGCTTTAGGACGCTTAACAAATATGGTGCTCATTTTGCTGTCTGGCATCAAGTTTTCAAATAGTGTGATCTTAATATCAGGTTGTTTGTCTAATCAGAGTGTTTAGACGCTTACTTGAAATATTTTGAGCAGTTGTAATGTGATACGGACAACAAAACTGTTCCCACTGAATTTTCTCTCATCGCTATGTAGCTTTTCCATAAAAAAGGGTGTAATAGCGTCCTTTTTCCTTGAGGTTGCTTTCTCTTCAAAGGCTAAATTCGGTCAGGGGTACATTGTCAAAATTTTAACGCTTCATTTTATGAGAAATAGGGGCAGTACGGCAGTGAGGTCAGTTGGTTCAGAAGTATTGTACAAATTATCATAAGAATTGTGTTCCTGTGATTGCTCGTTTCTGGTTATTCTTTGCAAAGCATTCCTATACATGCACTTCTGTCTGCCTGGTCGTATATATAGGTACTGAAGACAATATCTGCTTCAAATTAGATAAATTCATGAACTTTTATGACTATTTCTTCTTCATGCAAGAGCCAAGATGATTTTTACCGACATTCTTTAGTATCATTTCAGTAGACGAAACCTATTCACATGGAACAAGCGCACCAAAGGGGCCATTGACTTGAAATTCAAGCTTCCAAAGAATGTTGCTTTCAACTTCCCACCGCAGACCCCACACTGCAGCAGTAACTGATCACGATACAGAGCCAGTGATTTTTCATCGCCCTGGGGGAGACGCGAACCCGCGACATCTAAGTGTGTGGATTTCTAACAAAAGCATAGTCTATTAAGTAGGGACTAAAGGGAGCTGCTACCGTAAACCTCAGTGGCGGGTGGCGCATCTCCAATGCGGTAGGTAGGAGATCGGACCAGAGATAAAAGAGGTACGGTAGAATTTAGGCAGCAATAACCACTGGGTTGTCCATTAAAGATATAAAGGATTGTGCAAAACATCAAAAGGTAGCGTTAATTGGATGAGAAAATAGCTGTCACTCGTACACTCATACGCATACAAATGCATGCACATTATACGTGTATATGCCATAACACACACACACACACACACACACACACACACACACACACATATATATATATATATATATATATATATATATATATATATATATATATATATGTAATTAGTAAGAATACATGTATATACATACATACATACACACATATATATGTGTGTATGTATATATGTATGTATATATACATATTCCTTACTAATTACTTATGGAATTCTACTCCATATAATCGTCAATACTGTATCTATATACCGTAGTGTAAAAGTTCAGAATGTTCTCAATTTGATAAATAACAGAGAACCGCATTACTAAACCTTTGCAAAATCAGCAAACACATTAATAGACGACAATGGTTGATTGACTACTTACCTCAGCCCTTGAAAGTAAGGAAACCATAGATACATGAAAAATTTAAAAAGCATAAACGCATTCAACTGAGACTAATGACGCCCCTTTTTCCTCTAGTGACTTTTTTCTTTTCCTTTAAGTATGAAACCACTCGTTTGCGGTCCGTCACTTTTCCCTGGTGAATTCAAGTCCCTTATTGCGCAATCTCAATCATGCCCCGACAGTATCATCCCAGCACTCGTATCCTGATGATGAGGACCAGGCTATGTTAATGCACACTTTCCCTCGCTGAATTCAAGTCCGTTATTGCGCAATAAGGGACTTGAATTCACTTGAATTCTCAACCATGCCCCGACAGTATCATCCCAGCGCTCGTATCATGATGATGATGACCAGGCTATGCTAATGCAGTCAACCGTGTGGACAGAAGCGCCGTAGTGCAGATAGCGAGATAAATCGTCAGAGAGGAAGCTGGGGTGAAAAACATGTGTCTTCCCTGACGCAAATAATCACCATCCCCACGGGGGGCTTTAAGGGGAATGGCGAACCTTGCCATATACGCGGACAGCCCCTTCCTCCCTTTCCCGTATATGTTCTAGCAACTCTGTCCGGGTCCTGTGGCGCGGGGGGTTTTGGGCCTGTTGCTGGCCAGGACGATTGGAAGGTAACGTTCCAATCAGCGCTACTATACAGTATACAGTACTGCAGGGCGAGGGATCTGATGGCTCTCGGTGACTTGCCTAGACGAGGTTCCGTCTTGTAAACAAACAACATAGAGTTGCCAAACTCGATTTTTTTACATTCTTATTTTATTTAAATTGCGTGCGCATATCTGCACTAATGCGCGCGTGTGAGCATGAAGTATACATTATCCTTTTAATTAAATACATATGATATATATTATCCTATTAATTAAGTGCATTAAAACGCCTTTTCACGTGATTGATTAAATCTAATATAAAGAGATTTTTAGTAGCTTTTAAAAATTCCTCTTGGCATCTGCAAGATAGTTCTGTAAATACAATATAGCCTATATATATATTAAATATAAATATAAATATATATATATATATATATATATATATATATATATATATATATATATATATATATATATATATATATATATATATATATATATATATATATATATATATACACACACTCACTAGCCAGGGATACAACTGTTACAATATAATAGCACCTTCAGCTACCACCATTTGTTCAAAGTCAAGAGAAAAACAGGAGTCCTTAAAAAGACGACTGAGTAAATAAGGCGGCTGGAAAAGGCCAGCATGCTATTATAGGAAACAAGCGTCAGCAAACACAGTAAGGACAAATGAGGATAATGCATCACAGGGGATGTCAGGAGCGGCTGCAAAGCAATGGTGAAGGAGTAAGGAAGGTTAATTGATGAAACGTGGATAAGGGCCGAGAAAGAGCTATGTAGCGACGGAAGGAAGATTCTATGTACAGTGCAATCAAGATTCTGGGAAGGGGTACAAGCTTTAGTAGAAAGAAGCGGAGGAATAATTATTACCTTCTTGCAAACGCGGTGCTCGCTTCGGGAAGTTTAGAAATGTTTTGATAATGTTGGAGGGCGGGGGAGATGAATGGTCT
>NC_089793.1:19630323-19647823 GCF_040412425.1 Macrobrachium rosenbergii | reverse complement strand
GAGAAAACGCATGGCCGGTTAACTCTTGGTTTCATGTTTAATTTTGACTTGAATGACTTTTTATTGATTTCAGTCTGTCAGAGAAAAAACTGATTTTAATTCCCACGTCCTAACGCCAAAAAATTTCCTTAAAACTGCTGAACAATCGAAAGCGCCTGTATATTCAGTAGATATTTTTCTATAAGAATATTGGATTCTTACGTTCAGAAATTGCCTTGTGTATCCGAGCAACCCCTTTAAACACTTAGGCAAGTCAGCAATCGCACAAAGGCAAACGAGCTCCCCATGTAATGGCTAGTCTCTAAGGAAATTGTACCAGGGTCATTGAAATTTTCAGTCGTGTTCCATACCTTGTTGCTTTAATTTTTTCTGTATAAGTGAGTAAAGATATGCGTATCTTTACTGGCTCTAAATGCACAAATTTCACGTGATTAAGGTTGATGGTCTTGATATCACTTTCATTTCTTCTCTGATTCATTTTATTTGCTTAAATTTTTTGGACGCCTTGTACAAATCCCGCGTGACTACAGCCAGTAGGTGTACAACTTATATTACTCATTATAATCATCAAATGAGATTCAGTTTTGTGACGATTTTTACCAGTTATTCTTATTGTTATTTTCATTATGACGCTCTCAGGGATAGGACTTTCCAGTTCACATATCCGGAACTGAATGTAGTATAAACTATATTTTTTTTTTTGTACACTTATTCATGTAGCATAATAATGACACTTTACCACCTGTTTATGTAAGGATATTAGTGATGAGAACTTTTTTTGCATTATTATTTGTTTAACAGTCATAAAATATTTCAAGAAACTATCTGTGCCTCGAGGTTTCTGTCATATGAAATTTGTTGGGTTGCGTTCTTCCTGGATCAGACACTCGGAATCGAAAATCCACCCATCAATGGGTTTTCTATTATCCTTTATGTTTGTATATACGCATCTGACCTATAGTTCCTTGGCCCTTCACGGTGTTGGAAGCGTTATTCATGTTATCTGCATATATATATATATATATATATATATATATATATATATATATATATATATATATATATATATATATATATATATATATATATATATATACTGATTTGGTCCAGTTATTCAGCTGTTATCAGGTTAACTATACAGAAAAATGTTAGTGTTCTTAAATATTGTTTTTTGTCATGCTGAACTCCGAACCTGTAAAATTTTACGGGCGCACACAAACACACACAAGCACACTTATATATGTATATGTATATATATATATATATATATATATATATATATATATATATATATATATATATATATATATATATATATATATGACAGCATTTATCAAAGTAATTTAGTAAAATAAAACAAGGAAAGATTCTACAATATCCAACAGAGTAACATCCTAAGCGATATCCTTCTTTGGTTTATATTAGCTTTTGTGCATACTTTGACAGGCCAAAATATGCACATCGTGCAAACCTTAATTAAAAAGAATCGGATAATTGTACAATGTTGTCTATTTACCTATATCAGCGAATCGTTAAAGAGGAATAAATTTGAGAGCAAGTGTTTTTGTCTAATTTTGAGACTCTCTCTCTCTCTCTCTCTTCTCTCTCTCTCTCTCTCTCTCTCTCTCTCTCTCTCTCTCATATCAAAGACCACACCTGAAGCCGTATAGCTCGACCTGATTACCTTGGAGACAAAGGACTCCGACAGGAGAGACGCCCATTTTGCATATCGCTTTTGTTATTCCCTTTTGCCCGGCCTTTCACGATGACTCTTAATTTCTTATCCTCAGCGGTTAATCTTTTGCGATGCAGATTTTGAAGAAGTGATGCGACGCCTTTCTTTTCTAATTGTCGCACTGGCTTGTGAAAGTTCAGTGTGCTCGAGATCAAATGCAGTGAATAATTAGAAGTTATATGCTGCGGATTAGTAAGGCTTCATGGCTCTTTACTTCTAGTCATTGTTACACACACACACATATATATGTGTATGTATATATATACATATATATATATATATATATATATATATATATATATATATATATATATATATATATATATATATACTGCATATATACACACCAGTCGATTTTACATTGTATGTATATATATACATATATCTATCTATCTTTGTCCATATATATATATATATATATATATATATATATATATATATATATATATATATATATAATGTGTGTATAATATACTGTATATATATATATATATATATATATATATATATATATATATATATATATATATATATATATATATATATATATAATGTACATATATATATATATATATATATATATATATATATATATATATGGGATACATAACTATGAATTCGCATCCGCATACATTAATGTAATTCAACCTACCGTAGCAAATACCCCCAATAGATTCGCTATGGCTGTACACTAAATTCTCATTTCCGATAGTTTCTTCTTCTCAATGGCCGATCATAAACGTCGGAATAAAGTCGAAGTTCATTCTGGGCCCAGCGATAACCACCCTATTTACACGATCGAATGAGATGGAAACATCGGTTTGCATAGTTGCTATGATTTTATTGTCCACGTTCTCCTCCGCAGAATATTATCATATACCACCTTTTAGGCATTCGGCCACAACGGTGCTCTGTGAAAGGCCCTCGTAAACATTGGCGTTAAAAAAAGGCAAGGTTAATTGGTGCTGTCTCGGAAAGTTTTTTATTCGAGAGAGAGAGAGAGAGAGAGAGAGAGAGAGAGAGAGAGAGAGAGAGAGAGAGAGAGATCGGATGGAAAAATGTTAAAAGCAAAGCTTGCATCTGATTGACGGAAGACTTCGAGTTATTTTAAAGAAATTAGTCCCCATCAGTAAGGATTTAATGATGGACTTTATTTAGTGTATACACCTTTGTTGGTGATGAGAGAGAGAAAGAGAGAGAGAGAGAGAGGATGAGAAGTTAAAAGCAATTAATGATGATGACAGACCGGAGACCTCTAGTTATTTTTAAACATTTGCATATTCACTATTAATAAGGCTTTAATCACTGGCACTATTCAGTGAACAGAACTTGCAAGGTAATCGGCATTCATAAGTAAAAAGAACTTGCGAGGTGTGACCGACATTCTTCAATAAATAGAGCTCACAAGGAGTGATCGGTATTCTTCAGTAAAGAGAACTTTCAAGGGCTGGCCGACTTTCTTCAATAATTAGACCTCGCAATCAGTGATCGGCAGTCTTCAGTAAACAGAACCTGCAAAGTGGGATCGTCGCTCTTTAATAGTTTTTTCGGGCTTGGCTCTTGCCCTAAGAGAATAAAAAGAAAAAATCCTCATTTTCATGTGATGATAATTCGACCTCTTAGATATTTACTAAGTGCAAAGGACCGTTAGAATTCCACTCCAGTTTTTTCCCAGGTTCCTTTTACTCTTTGTACTAAAAAACTCTGCTCTACTAAAACACATAAAACTCAGGACCCTATGAATGCAAGTACATTAATTCAGACATGAAAACAAAAAAACTCAATTACGGGTCTTGGCTCGTGCCCTAAGAGAATAGAAAAAAAAAATCCTAATTTTCTTGTGATGATAATTCGACCTCTTAGATAAACTAAGTGCAAAGGACCGTTAGACTCCCACTCTCTAGTTTCTTCCCAGGTTCCTTTTACTCTATGTTCTAAAACACTTTGCTCTACTAAAACACAAAATTCAGGAGCCTATAAATGCAAGTACATTAATTCAGACAAGAAAACAAAAAAAAAACTCAATTATCCCACAAATCCCACTCTCTAGTTTCTTCCTAGGTTCCTTTTACTCTTTATACTAAAAAACGCTGCTCTACTAAAACACATAAAACTCAGGAGTCTATGAATGCAAGTAGATTAATCCAGACATGAAAACAAAAAAAACTCAATTATCCCACAATGCAAGCTTTCTTCTTATGAAGAGTGCAGTTCAGACGTGAATTGACTCAAGAAATGTGATATAAGAATAACAAAGGAATAAATAAAAGTGAAATTTAGTACAGTCGGCACGTGTAGTAGATTCCACAAAATTGAGGTTAAAGAGTAACATGATACCGACTTTTTTTTTTTTTTTTTTATAAACCCTTTAGCGTCAGGCATGTAGAGTGTGAAAAACAGGTTTTCTACGTTCGCTAAAGGGTAGACGTTTCAGGGGATATATGGCATGTAACTGGGAGAAGAGGCCAAGTCCCCCACCCACCCACCGTCTCTCTCTCTCTCTCTCTCTCTCTCTCTCTCTCTCTCTCTCTCTCTCTCATTTGCAAAAAAAAAAAAAAAAAAAAAAAAAAAAAAAAAACGAAATTCATATTTCTAGCACTGAATTCACTTACGTGAGAAGTTATGCTGGAGTTTTACGTGCGTACATACATGCAAAAATACATGCATAAGTGTAAGTAATACACACAGACACACACACATATATATATATATATTATTATATATATATTATATATATATATATATATATATATATATATATATATATATATATATACATATATGAATTTCAATTTTTCTTTTACAGCTGAGAGGCTGCAGAGGAGCAGGACTTACCCTTCTGTTTATTGCCTTGGGTTTTGGGATCCTGTTGCGATCCTCATAACCACACCTCAAGCGGATAATGGTAGGTGCTAAACAGCGACAGCGGCTAGTTCTTCTCGTCAGTCAAACAAGACTAGAAGGAAAGCGTATATATATATATATATATATATATATTATATATATATATATATATATATATACATCTGCATTATTTATATATACAGTGTATATATATATATATATATATATATTTATATATATATATATATATATATATATATATATATATATATATATATATATATATATATATATATGTATATTGTAAAACAGGGTTTAGCTACACTCAATCTCAAGAGCATCATGATTGATATGCTTCTCTGTTATTGATATTCCTCATAGGATATTATCCTTATGTAGCAGGACATTCTACACACTAGGCCGTTGACAACCCACTGACCGGACAAAATTATTAAATGATAAATTATTTGCTAATAACATGACCGAGAGAGAGAGAGAAAGAGGAAGGGTTTTTGCTTTTCAGAGCACAGTCACATTACTGTTCAAACAGGTTGGAAATTGTTAGTGATTAATTGCTGAAACGACAAAAGATAGGCCAAGATGATAATTGGACAAAGGAAAATCACTTCTGGAGAGAAATAATCAAACAAAGGCCACAATGTATCCCATAATATCCAGCCAAGCACACGGTTGCTTTACCTGTTCTCCCTCTCTCTCTTGAATTTTAATTAAGCTTTCGAAAAATAAATCGTTATATATAAACTGACAGGGCTTACTAATAGGAACAGATAGATCATAATAACAACTTAGGCGTATTATCTGTGTCTATAAAGAAAATAGATTTTTGAACGAAATTGTTGTGATTCCATTAAAACTGGAAAAACCCGGTAATAGTTCTAAATGATTAAATAGAATCATTCTTATTCATTCAATGTATCTTTTTACCCGAACATCGGAATTAGAACACATTTGAAAGTTTTAGCAGTATAAAACTAACGAGAAAATACATGCTGGGAATCATATAAAAATGACATTTGATCATTTAATTATAACATCCAGGTTCGGTTAAGTGGCGATTTGGATGTGGGATTATCCAGTTAGATGCTGTTGAGTGGCAGTGGTTTGAAGCTTTTCCTTTAGAAATCATCTTAGAGGGCGAGTTGTGTTACATTTTACATGAGTGTGTGTGTGTGGTTGTGTGTGTGTGTGTGTGTGTTCACGATATTCTAACATGCCAGCTTCATGAAACAGCTGGCATATTTACGCTGTAAAGTCAGTGTAGAATTCAGCCTTTTATTATTATTCCGGGAACTGTCTCCGCATATATGATTACTGAACTGTAAGATATTGAGAATTTTAGCATTACCCGAAAACATAGAATTTTAACATTACCCGAAAACATATTCCCTATGTTAAAAGAATATATCTGGATAATCATTTGCAACCAATTACGCATTTTTATTTTTGTCAAAAATTGCATTGATTATTGTTAAGAGTTGTCCAACTCGAATTTGTTTAATTGTGCCTATCGTGTTCAACAGTTTAGAAAAAAATCCTGCCTGATAAGTGTGACCCAGTACTCCAGGCAAATATTTACATTTTTCTTTTTACATGAAAAGTGTTAATATTTCGTATTATGAGTTTGTCAACTCCACTTTAAAGGTAAGATTACAGTAACACACTCTCGGTACTGATATATATCGGAAAGCACAAAATATCTTTCATTAGCTTACTCTATTAACGTAATATGAAAAAGGCAGACTTGACTTGACTTGACTTATTAAAAGATTATCTGGAGTTGAAAAAGGCAGACGTTAGAAGCACCCATAAGAATGTTCTGTCAGCTAATATTCGTATTTGATTACTAACTCGCGCGAGGAAGTACTATAAGTTGATCTGGCATATTTATATGAAGCAATTAGATATCTGAAGCATTTGTCACGTGAAACTGCATATACATAAGTATTTATGCTTTTTGTATGATATTAATAAATATATAATATATATACTGTATATATATATATACATATATATATATATATATATATATATACATATATATATATATATATATATATATATATATATATATATATATATATAAAATGTAAGTATGTATGTATGTCTGGATTGCAAAATTAAACATTAGAATATTTACTCATTGTTTTGCAATGAAAATTATTGTCTGTGTGCATGTGTAAACGGAAGCTGAAATACATATATACTTACATTATATATATATATATATATATATATATATATATATATATATATATATATACAGTATATATATATACATATATATATACAGGATACATATATATATTTATTTATTTATATTATACGAAAAGCATAAATACTTATGTATATACAGTTCCATGTGACAAATGCTTTAGATATCGAATTGCTTCAAATAAATATGCTAGATCAATCTATACTGCCTCCTCGCGCGAGTTAGTAATCAAATACGAATATTAGCTGACAGAACAATTTGCATTCCAATGGTGTAGTTCCTTCAACCGTCCACCCACGTCTTTTTTTTACTCTTATTATTTTCCTTTTTTGTTCTTGCTTTGGTAGACCTGTGGCCTTCCTTGCAAGCGCTTTTGGCCTTTTACAATCAGGCCACTCCACTTTCGATGAGTCTCCCCCTCTCCCTGAGTCTTCCCCTTCCCCTCCCCCTGCTCTCGAATCACCATCCCCTCGAATCACCATCCCAGGGAACAGGAAGCAAACTTATGGCTCCAAATGGTGGGAGCTTGTTGTGACCAAAGAGATTCAAGGGGTATAGGGGGTTGGTGAATGGGTTTTAGGGTTGGGGGAGTTGGGGAGGCGGAGTGAGTTGCAGTAAACAACGTAGCTTCTTGCATACCATAGATATGTTGGGAATTCACCAACTGTTATCAGTTTCAGCCAGTTCAAGTACTGATACAAGTCTGACTATATATCAGTGTGAATTCATATTCATTGCTTTGTGAATTACACACAGATATGCTTGTGTACAAACTTACCCACAGAAATACGCAGACTCGTGGGAAACAGGCGGACAGAGACACGCAGTCACTCAAATCCGTACTCATATTTATGCACACATAATAAACCTATATATTCAGGCACACACATATATCAGCACGTTTTCACTACCTTTCCATAATGGGGAAATGTCAGCAGCAGCGAAGCATGCACGTAACAACTCATATATGCGTGCAGCTGCTATAAAGAAGTGCAGAACAGAAAACAATACAGTGAGTGTATCAGTGGTTAGATCATCGAGACTAGCATATAAATTTGTAATAAATACTGTGTTGTTGTAAGATCACTTAAAGGAAAAGTGTCTAGTTTAGCGTGAAAACAAGAATGAGTCGAAATGTGCTGTTCCCCTGGCTGTTTGACGAGAAAAACTGGGAAAATGAAGAATTACTATTTGATACGTAAGGATACTTTGACCAAAGGGTAAAGCAGTAAATATTTGCCGTCGACATGGTTATAATTGGTGATGTGAAAAGGAGTCGGAGGAGGGCGAAAGGCATCAGAGGGGCTTGCAAGACAAAAACTTTGAAAACGGAAGACTAGAGAAAGCAGGCTACTGTTACTATGAATGATTTTCGGTATCGACTGTGACTTACAGTGTAAACGGTGCAGTCTTACCTACCAAGAGAGGTACCAAGATTCAATTCATGTGCGATGAATAATAGACGAGTACATTCCAGTACAAAAACTCATTAAGCGTATGAAGGTCCAGTTAGTGCGTTATGTACATAGTAGTTAGACGAATATTTTGAATGCAACCTTGTCTCCAAAGACCTTACGAGAACTGGCAAATATACCATGAAAGACAAAACCAGCAAACACGAAATAAACAATGATAATAAGGCAATTTCAAATGTATCCTTCTTACGGCACAGTGGAATGTAAAAAACAACAAATTATTGTGTATGACTTTTTACAACTAACTTCAGTCGAAGGCCCAGCAGAGTTCAAGAACATTGAGCCGTTAGTTTAATAGTGCCCACAACAACTCAATAGGTTTATATAAAGGGTTCGATGAGCGATAACATAGTTGGGTAAGGGACCATCAGGCCGAACAGAACAATAACGAAAGATCTTCAATGTCTATACAATAACCGCCTGGTAACCGAGGTAGAAGGACGTCAGGTTTACAGGATAATCGAATTTTCCCATTGAAAAGCAACATCAAGTAGAGTTGGCTGACAACTGACGTAAATCGGGGACGTCATCGGGGAGAAACGTCTTATAAAACCCCAGTGGCGATGCCCCCGCGCCTAATGCTCTCGGCCTTCTAAGGTCACATCGGTGGAACCGACGTACATGTTTCACTTGTGGAAGATGATTCTAGGATTTTTTGTGTGTGTGGGTTCTATGGGCTCCAGAAGACAACCGCGTTAAGAAAAATAATAATGTCAGATTCAACACCAATATCTGAGACATTACATATATATAGTATATATATATATATATATATATATATATATATATATATATATATATATATATATATATATATATATATATACTGTATATATACGTTTTTACCTCTCTCCTCAAGGGAATATTTTTGAATTACAATGATGACATTTAATGAATTCGGTAAACCATGGCTATAAGCAGTAATAATCATAACAAAATATACTGAACTTTTTTCTCTTCCCGAAATTGTTCTTTTGGTTTTTATCAAGAATAGGAAAAAAAATCATTACATAAAAAAATTGTACTGCTCATTCTATTTCAACTTTGAACGATTTTCATATGTAAAGAATGAGAGCTACCCCGAGGCATTCACCTTAGCCATCGCACTGTCAATTTTGGCGAGCCATTTCATTTATGATACTTAGCAAATATTTTGAAATATGATAAATAATCATGTCCTTTTGTATGACATCTTTCTCTTGAAGGGTTTCAGGAGAGAAACAACAGCCCAGCTGCTATTTAAACTACGTATTTCCGTCTGTATGGCGAAGCCATTGTAGAATGACAGGCTTAAATACCAATTCAAGTTCGTCTATGAGGATTGCGGGCTGCGTTCATATAGCGGAAGGACTCAGACGAAACCCAGCTGTCGTCTCACGTCATCTCCAAAGCGGTACGATTAGAAATTCCTTCAAAGGTAAATAATTCATTCAGAGGTAAACATTATACATGACAGGCACATACGGCGTTAGCTTGTTGACACCCTCAGTACTAGGCGCTGCTACAACTACTACTACTACTACTACTACTACTACTACTACTACTACTACTATTATTATTATTATTATTATTATTATTATTCAGCTGATGAAACCTATTCATATGGAACAAACCCACAGGGGGCCATTGACTCGAAATTCAGGCTTCCAAAGAATATGACGTTCCTTAGCAAGAGGTAAGAGGCAGTAAAGGGAAATACAGAAAGAAGAGATACCACGTATGAAAAAATAAATTAATAAATAGATAAATAGATAAAAACGTGTCAACAAGAAGAATAGTATTAGGGTAGTAATGCATTTTGCATTTTCGCTTGAACTAACAAATAACCTTCGATCAAAATTCCAGATACTGACCTCAAACCTAGCAGAGGGATCCCTACCGTTCGTTGGCAACGCACGAACTGGCAAAGGTTGACTTAAACATGGCATTTCTCTTTAAATCGAACATAAGTGACACTTTTGGTACTTTCATTCACCATAAAAACTACATCATCAAAGTTGTCATTATTAATTGTCATTGTACGAAAATGAATAAGAATGCGATTATTTTTAAAAGTAACAATACACGTTCGTACGAGTTTGAAGTGATAACGAGGGACATTATTCAGAGTTTTCTTCGCTCTAGTTGCTCGCATTTACCTAAAGCAATTTCTCTCTCTCTCTCTCTCTCTCTCTCTCTCTCTCTCTCTCTCTCTCTCTCTCTCTCTCTCTCAACGATACCGGTAACTGTTTATTATTATTATCTCTTTCAGTTATACATGATAATTCTCAGAATTCGCTCTTGCTTTATATTATATATATATATATATATATATATATATATATATATATATATATATATATATATATATATATATATATATGTATGTATGTATGTGTGCATACGTACATATACATATATATACCAAAAATAATTATTATCTCTTTCAGTTATAAATGATAATTCTCATAACTCTTGCATTATGTATATATACATATATTTATTTATATATACATAACATATATACATAATATATATATATATATATATATATATATATATATATATATATATATATATATATATTTAAAAAATAAGTAAACATTAAATGAAGAACCAAACAACCCAGAGAGATAACGAAGGAAATAAGGACAAATAGAGACGCCGTACTTTCTCTCTTCGACGCCTAGTATCTGATGCAGTGGGTCCGTCCTTAGGGTTTATTGATATTCAGAGCTGTCTCGCGATATGGTAATCAGATATGAAGACAATGCTTGGGACATTATGGAAGAATAAAATCCGATAACATAACTCCGCCTTCCATCTTGTGGCTTGCCGCCGAGCCTCAGACTTGACAGGACGCGGGCGTGCGTCTTCTGTCAGCCAGACAGTGAGCAAGAAAAATGGACAATGTAGATGTTGTGTAGCGATATTATACTTTTCTTAAGTTTCATATTCTGTATATATATATATATATATATATATATATATATATATATATATATATGTATATATATATATATATATATATATATATATATATATATATGTATATATACACATATATCTATATATACATATACATATATACACATATAGTAGGCAAAGTGCGTAAATGTAATGGATTTATTATATGAGAGAAACGAGGAAGATAAAACGGAACAGTGGAATGCAAGGTCATTTATAAGGTCTATTTCATACTGTCACAGCATCTAACTGTGGCAGGAGAAAGAAACCCCACGTAAGACCTTGCACTCTGGTGTTTCCTTTTTCTGTTTCCTGGAGGCTAAAAGAAAAAAAGAAAAAAATTATATATATATATATATATATATATATATATATATATATATATATGTATGTATGTATGTATGTATTTACATATATATATCATGATCCTGTTTGTTTACATATGGTTTGACGCATAGAAATTCGTCAAAACACATAAATGTTTTTATAATGTTAAACACTTTATCGGATGTATATCTTGAACTGTATCCCAATATTTAACTGCAGTATCTTGAAATCATGACTCGGTTGCATGTTGAAATATTATTCGTCTTGAGCACATACACAACTACCTACGATGGGTTATATTTTTATTTTTTCCTTTGCTCTATTTATTATGTATTACATTAAATAATACAATTTTCCATTTGTCTTTACTATAAATAAAACAGAAACGAGACGTTCAGCTGGGCATTAAAATATGAGATAAAACAAATTCTCTGGGTATACTTGAAGTTCGCAAAATACTAACCAGGGCTTAGTTATCCGTAAATAACTTCATAAATTCTCACAAGTAGTGTTCTAAGATCATAGCAGAAAAGCCGCTATCTAAGAACACAGGGGCTGATACAGTTACAAGAAAATAAAAGAGGGGAGAAAAAAAATAAGAATTCGTTAAGAATATATAAGTGGGTGGTGACCAAGTGGATTTAATGCATTATAAATGGGTCAGGGGTATAATCGAGACCACACCTCCAGATTCCACGGATTTGCATTAAACCGACGCCAAATGAAAGAAATCTGTAAATGCAAATCATGACACAAATTTCAGTAGTTCTCTGGAGCAAGGGAGATATGCTGACATTCTTTTGGCCGAGGAGATGCATAAAATGAAGGAGGCTTCACGTTAGGGACCTATTTTACTATCTTTGTGGTTTGCTGTGTTTATTGTTTACTGAGGAAATGCTCAGCGTTTTAGTGAAAGGAACATAATTCTAATAAAATACCATGACATGCAAAAGCACATTTCGACCTTTTATTTTGAATATCTGGAAAAAAATGGATTCTTTTAGTGGCCTCTCTAGTTCTTTTATCAGTTATATCTTACTTTCAGACAGAGTTAAAGACGTCTTCAGATGCATTTGTACCCAGACGTGCGATAGTAAATATTGTCTTGAACTGGAAAAATAAGTGGGAGGATATCTACAGGTGGACGAACTGTGCATAAATGCGATCACCAAGGTGGCTGCATACAATGACTAGCGGGATCTGATAAATCCACATTTCTCTCTCTCTCTCTCTCGTTCCCTTACGAAACGTATATATTTTCCTTTCTTGAGATTACCTATTTGGTAAGTATCGCAAAGCATTAAACAAATCACCGTATATTGCAGTTATAAAGGTTGCTTCTCTCTCTCTCTCTCTCTCTCTCTCTCTCTCTCTCTCTCTCTCTCTCTCTCGTTCGCTTACAAAACGTATATATTTTCCTTTCTTGAGATTACCTCTGCCAGGCTATCCTATTTGATAAGTATCGCAAAGCATTAAACAGATCACCGTATATTGCGGTTATACAGGTTGCTTCTCTCTCTCTCTCTCTCTCTCTCTCTCTCTCTCTCTCTCTCTCTCTCTCTCTCTCTCTCTCTCGTTCGCTTACAAAACGTATATATTTTCCTGTCTTGAGATTACCTCTGCCAGGCTATCCTATTTGATAAGCATCGCAGAGCATTAAACAAATCACCGTATATTGCAGTTATAAAGGTTGCTTCTCTCTCTCTCTCTCTCTCTCTCTCTCTCTCTCTCTCTCTCTCTCTCTCTCTCTCTCTCTCTCTCGTTCGCTTACAAAACGTATATATTTTACTTTCTTGAGATTACCTCTGCCAAGCTATTCTATTTCATAAGTGTCGCGAAACATTAAACAAATCGCCGTATATTGCATTTATAAAGGTTGCCTCTCTCTCTCTCTCTCTCTCTCTCTCTCTCTCTCTCTCTCTCTCTCGTTCTTACAGAAACGTATATATTTTCCTGTCTTGAGATTACCTCTGCCAGGCTATCCTATTTGATAAGTATCGCAAAGCATTAAACAAATCACAGTATATTGCGGTTGTAAAGGTTGCTTCTCTCTCTCTCTCTCTCTCTCTCTCTCTCTCTCTCTCTCTCTCTCTCTCTCTCTCTCTCTCTCTCTCTCTCTCTCTCGTATCTTTTACAGCCCAAATATATTTTCCTTTTTTGGTCATACCGTGACCCTGCTGGCATTCCATAACAATTCTTACACATTTTCCTTGATAAGTATTGAAGAATATGAAAAAAATCGAGAGTTCGTGATACAAGTGGAAGAACTAGCTCTCTCTCTCTCTCTCTCTCTCTCTCTCTCTCTCTCTCTCTCTCTCTCTCTCTCTCTCTCTCTCTCTCTTACAAAATGAATAATTTTTCTTCAATAGGCATGCCGTTGATAATTCACAACAAATAGATTATGGTCTTCTATGTAAACAAGTGTTGCAGAATGTCTATCAGCAGAATTGGGCAGGTGTTCGTAAAATCAAATCTAATTATAGCTTATTAGTTTGTAGCTTTTTATAGGAAAAAAAATTCTAATACCTAAAAGTATAACTTTTAGATAATAAACGCCAATGCGTATCCATGCAATACTCTTTTACGTGTAACAACGATAATCTATGGGAAACCAACTCCCCCTTTTAGAATTGCTGTCATCCAATTCGTGCCGAGCCTCTCACCTTTGGCCATCATGAAGAATAGTATAAAACGTCCGTGGACGTGCTCTTACCGTCCTGATCCTCTCTTACATTACCGTCTTTTTTTTTCTTTACGGCATGAGTATGCTATAATTTAATAAAAATGTAAGATAAAAAGACCCCAAAGAAATATGCCATCCCATTACATCTGGGAGGTCCGGAATTTCATGGTTATCACTTCGGGGTTGGATAGATGAGCCAGATATATTAATTAATATCTTTGTCGGTGCTTGAACCCACAAAGAAGTCCCGTGGCCGCTGGAGGGGGGAGTGCAAGGAAATCTAATTAATGAATTAATGCACGATTATTCAGGTGATTAATTTGGTAACTGGTCGCTTTAATTATCTAATTAGTCCAATTCACCGTTAGAAAATTTAACGATGGTTTTTTTTATATAAATTTCATTTAAACATTAGTATTAAAATCGGCAGTAACTCTGACAAGCTTTTCTTTTGTTTTCAAAGTAAATGAAGGGAAATGAATATGATTGTGATGACATAAAAACGAAATCATATAAGAAGGAAAAGCTGCAACTCTCCTCAGCGGTTGTCAGTGGAATTATGACCTAAGGCATGTCACGTCAAGTATAACAGCTACTGATTAGCTGGTATTTCTTATCGAAAATTAAAAATGTTCGAGATTTTTCTTTGTCAGACTCTCTCACTCTCTCTCTCTTCGTGTACATTATAATATATATATATATATATATATATATATATATATATATATATATATATATATATATATATATATATACATATATATATATATATATATATATATATATATATATATATATATATATATATATATATATATATATATATATATGTATGTATTATATATGCATCTTTATGTTTTTCATATCGACATAAACAATACACACGCTTACATACTTACATAAATACACACACACACCTATATATATATTATAATATATATATATATATATATATATATATATATATATATATATATATATAATATTAAAACAGATATGCTTGCTTTAAAATAAATATAGAGTTTGACATAGTCAGTATTTCCGATCTAAAGACTGCAATTCTGCCGAGTCTGATTGTCAGAAACTGAAATGTATAAATTAAAGACCTGTCTATGAAGATCGTGATGATGAAAATCAAAAGTTGCCATCATTCAATTTTTCAATAAAGAATAGAATTTTTTTCACTTTTTTTTTATATTCTTTGGCTTGAAAGGCTGGCGGCGACTGGAGTTACGAATGTTTTAATCTGTTTCATTTTTTGTCTCTGAAAAAAAAAAACTTTCATTGGTATTTTGATCAAATGACTGATATATCCATGAGGATGCCTTTGATAGTCTTTCGTAAAAACCTGTTTCGAGTATAATCCTAATGTCGCTAAAATCAGCTCTGTTTTATCAAGAAGGTAAGAAATGAACCAGTAATGCAATTCCACTTAAGAACTTAAAGATGAGAATTTCATTTTTCATAGCAGATAATTGCTTCAGTGCGTAATAATAATTATAAAAATACTTCAGTCCTCAGGCCTCTTTATGAATGCTCATCATGGACTTCGGCAAGAACGTGAAATAACCATTACGCGAGTAGTTAATGACAATAATTGCCTTCATCAGGCCAAGTGATCTAATCATGCTTTTAAGCAGTCTGGGGTTAACGTAAAGTGGCTTTAACTGACACCCGGCGTGCGTTCAACTTCATAATAATACAAAACGCTTAACAGCCTCAACATCCCCATTGTCTTCAAGCAATTGAAGACGGCGGTTGAAAGAAGCGTCGGGACGGCCACATAACACTGCGGCCAACTCGCTTCAACGAACCATTAAGTTTCGGATGCAGTCGTTTAGAACGGTTTCGCTCATGGCCGGAACCGTGGAGAGAGACGCATGGCTAGGGCGTTTTTGTCCGCCGCGTGAGTTTGTGTGTTTTCCCGGCCACTTTCTGGGACAGATCGAAACCTTTACTTGCGGTTTCAAAAACGTCTGCGGTTTCCCACATGAAGTGCCGATGATAAGGCGTTTTGTGTGACGGAGTGACGGATGGGTTCGGATGATTCGAAAATAATTTCCAGGTTGGTAAAAGGAAAATTCGCACTCTTGGACGAAATGGTATAATCTTAGGTATGATTCGAGGACGTCTGGTCGCCTTATCAGTTTATGAGATGAATAATTCCAATATATATATATATATATATATATATATATATATGTATATATATATATATATATATATATATATATATATATTATATATATATATATATATATATTATATATATATATATATATATATATATATATATATATATATATATATATCTATCTATATATATTGGTTGTGTATGTGTTGAGATATAAATTAAATAAACAGCTATTACGTTCAAAGGAAATGGGAAAAAAATCAACCATTGCTAAGTTTTAAAGTATCTCTTATTCCAACAGGTATTGAATAATTATAATTCATCTTCCGTCTTACGCATATTAAACACTTCTCAGTCTTTCTTTCATAGTATTTCTTCGTTTGTTTAATCTGAATGTTAAAGTGTTAGTTTTGACACAAAATGTGTCTTTAAAATTTTAGTGGTCATACTCTTAATTTGGGAAAAATTCTATTAGCAAAATATAATTTTTTGTTCTTGTTTTAATGTTCGTTATATTATATTAATGAAAATGTGTTTTCTTTGCCAGTAGCTATATGTAGATTTAAAAAAAATTATTGCGTGCTCCTCAGACCTTTATTGCTAGTAATACTTTCATGGAACACCATAAATAGAAACCTTCGCCATCAGTGTCACTACATTCCTATAGGCCTGCAATTTTCTAGCCACTTACCAAAGTACGTGTAATTTTATATATACTCTCATAACGCCTACTGAAAAATCAGGAGTGCAAACACACTAAATTACTTTTATATGTGGAGTAAATAAGAAGTGATTGATGATTTACAACAATTTCTACAACTGCTACAGCGCTATAGGTTTTAAACGATTTAAAATGTCTGGAATATTTTAGTCCTCTTTTACTTTTTCTTATTCAGTTCATTTTACCATAGAACTTAAAAAAGTTGAAAAGGTGTTTTTTTATCATTTATAAGTTCCTTTTAAATTGCATCAAAGTGGTATTATAGGGCTAACCAAACTACTTCTCCGAACTGGGAATAATGCAGTGAAACTGGATAGCTAGTTGCGAACATGAATGCCAAAACAATTTGCTTGTAACACGGTAGTCTCTGAATAAGTCCCCAAAAAAGCAGAAGTATGTGTA
>NC_089793.1:19597823-19627823 GCF_040412425.1 Macrobrachium rosenbergii | reverse complement strand
GTGACTGAAGACTACTTAGTGACGCCTGAATTACAGCATAACATCACGGCTTTCAAAGTTATGATTAAGAATCATTTATCACAGTTGAACTTACTTAATTTTTTTTTTTTTTTTTTGTTTAACTTTTTGGATTCTTTATTCTTTTAAATCATGCCTGTCGACGAAGCATAACATAAAAAAATAAAAAAAAATGTTGTAAAACCAGTACTGCTATTAAAGGGATGTTTTGCGATTGGTTATTGTTATTGGCTGTTTAATTCCCGGGTGTATAATGCAGGAAGTCTTGATATATTTTCTTTACTAATATATATATATATATATATATATATATATATATATATATATATATATATATATATATATTGACGATCTATCACTTGAACTTCAATGTCTTAGTGAGCCATAGAGCTCTATGACTAATATATATATATATATATATATATATATATATATATATATATATATATATATATATATATATTTTTTATATATATATATACATATATATATATATAGTTATACATACAGTGTGTGTATTTATATATCTATTTTAATGTCGTTTTTTGTTTGGAAGCATCTTTTTAAGTAGAATATATTCTCGTAAGACGTCTCTCGCTTTCATCTAGTATCAGTTGATTTTTCCTTATTATTATGCACCTTATGCTGAATTATAATTTATACCTGTGTTCTGTGTAGTATAGACCCTGTTATGTATTTCCCCCTCAAGTTACTCATTTTTAAGAATTCTTTAATTAATTATTCCCTTACATTTGTAAAATGTTTGAAGTTATATATGTATTTTAGGATTTTGTCTTCAAAAGTAATATAACCCTCTACAGAATTTTAGATATCTTTCGGTTTACCTAGACAAAAGTATTCAGTTACGTAAAAGGTTCAAATATTCTTACATTTTTTACAATACTCTTCATCAAAATCTCTGAAACTTCTCGTTTCCTAAGTTCTTCGGAATTTGATGTTTCCCTCAAAATTTCAAATAAGGCAAACGTCCCAGTATGCTAAGGAATGGGTGGAAAGGGATATAGAGTTTAGGCCAAAGGCCAAGCATTGGGAACTATAAGGTCACTCAGCACTGGAAAGGAAAATGAGAGTAGGTAGGCCTGGAAGGTGTAACAGAAGGAAAAACCTCGCAGTTGCACTATGAAACAATTGTTAGCAGAGGGTGGATAGCAAGATGAAAAAAAGATAATGTGATCGGAGGTACAGTAAAAGGAATGAAAGGGGTTGCAGCTAGGGGCCGAAGGGACGCTGCAAAGAACCTTTAGTAATGCTCACAGTGCAGCAATTAACAGGGACTAAAAAGACAACGAGAAAATGGAGAAACGAACAGAGGTGAAAACTACTGGGTTTCCGAGGCTATTTGAACTTAATTAACTACACCTCAAATAGGAAACGGATAATTGCCTCTCATATTTACGTTCCGGACCTGTCGAAGAGGTGAGCCACAGCGTACCCTCAGATATGCTAATTATCGCCTGTAATTGCAGGTGCGCAATTTCCGTACTTCCGGTAGTGTCCAGAGATTTAGAACCTAAAACTGGACAATTGGGAATAAAATCAGTGCGAATAATTTCACATTTAATACTATGCAACTGGGATATAATTTGAAATAATAAATGATAAAATGAAAGTTCAAAAGAAATAGAATTTTAATAAACAGAAAGAAAAATGCAAGTTAGAAAGAATTATAGTTGAATTGAAATGAATTGAATATAGAATTTAAGCCAAAGGGCAAGCACTGAGACCTGGGAGGTCATTCTGAGCTGAAACGGAAATTGACAGTAAAAGGTTTGAGAGGTGTAACAGAAGGAATATCTTGCAGTTGCACTGTAAATCAATTGTTAGGAGAGGGTGGAAAGTAAGATGGAAGAAAGAGAATATGAAAGGAGGTACAGTAAGAGGAACGAAAGGGGTAGAAAGAATTATATGAAAAATCTAATAAACAGGGGTGGTCTAGCAACTTGGCATATCAGAAGACATTCAAGGCTTGGATAAATTTTACGACAACGAATGAAAAAAACTGGAAACAACCGAAGTCCATATATCTTATTAATCAAGAAAATGTTATTGAATAAGCCCACAATAGAAAGGAATCAAGTATTTTTCATTAAAAGTCAAACACGCGCTCCCCAACTTAAATTTTGCAAACACGAACCGAGACTCAGTTGCAAGTACACGATCCATGGCCTACATCTTTTATTTTATATTTATGATCTACTTTGCACTCGTTCCTTAACCAGCAGTCAAAATCTATTAAACGATAAGACATTTATAAACACCTCCAGAAGCGTGCGAATCCCTCCTGCAATTTACCGGGTCGTTTCCTTCCAAAGTTAACATTTACAACTAAACGTAAAAATAAAGTATTCTCGCTTAAAGAAGGCAATTTATCGGTTAACTTTTAGACATGTTACACTACACTGAATTTTGGGTCGAGAACAACGCACGGAATTGGCGAACACGGGTTGCTGAGAGGGTCTGCTGCTTCAGTTTGTCAGGGAATTCAGTCAGGTGGATCTTACGGGGTGAGTCAGGACTCATTAGTCGGGCCATGAATTATCGAGGAGCAGACCAACTTAAAGTTCCGATGCCAACATAAATTCTTCAGAAAGGGGGGGCGCAATCTATAAAAATACCACCGAATGTGTTGGCTAATTACCACACCTCGGGTGGTTCGGTAAGCAGGTAGACACAACTGTACGGATCATTATACAAATTTATGCATACGGGTGTTAGTGCGTATAACCACAGATTCAAGGGAACACACCTTGGGTGGTTCAACAAAAAATACACGTCGAGGCGGACTGAGCCAATATTTTAGTTTTTCCCTTACATAATAGTTTCGTTCCCACTACTTGAGGAACTGGTTATTTGTTAAGCATTTAAGAGCGTAAACCAACACTCCGCGATAAGAAAAAATCCTGGTTCCTGTATAGTGAAATAGTATGCCCGACAGTAACTGAACAAAAATGCATTTTTTTTTTTTTTTAGAATAGCAAGCAGAAAGGAGTGTGTTTTTAACAAATGCTTTTTAATTTTATCAAAAGCAAAATGATTAACTATATTTCACATTCATATGAAAATCGTTAAAGTTTTTTTTTATGCGCAATGGCACATGCATAGCTGCATGTTTGCAGTTGAAGTATCATTTAGAGAGGGTTCCGATTATTTACGATTTTTGCCAATTTAGACATGCAACGGAAACTTGAGTGAGAAAAATTATATATCGCATAATGAAACGCAGACACATACAGAGAGAGAGAGAGAGAGAGAGAGAGAGAGAGAAACAAATCTTAATGTTCTTTGTTTCGTGAAAACAGCATTTGTAAAGTAGGTCTATCGGATTCTTCTCCATTCATGTTCTTCTATACAGTGAAGTGAGTCCTATTCATTCATACTTCTTTACTTTTCCATCTTACATTTTATAATGGATATTTAATCACAAGCTTCCAAATTTACAAAAATTGTTGAAGGGAAACTGAATATTCGAACATCACTTTTTGGTCAAAGTGGAACACTGAAGTTCCTTAATATTTCATTAACCTTGAAGGTGGGCTGTTGCAGTGAGTCTGCATTAATAATGATGAGGCGAAAGATGCACAAGAAAAGTAAAGTTTCACGAAAATCTGGTTCATTTTCGTTGTGCAGTTTTTATTATACATGATATTTTCGGTTGTCTAACGATACGTCTAATTCATCTCTCTCTCTCTCTCTCTCTCTCTCTCTCTCTCTCTCTCTCTCTCTCTCTCTCTCTCTCTCTCTCTCTCTTTGAACAGCGTTTCGACTACATCTTAGAGACCCAGAACAAGAACTGGAACCATTATCGTTTGGATCTACATGCATAGAGAAAAAAAATGCAGCGAAAGCGAATATTAGGCGAATTTCCTCGTTGGTTTCAAAGCCTTCTTGCACATCGGTTATTTACTCATTTCTCAGCGGGAACCGCAATTGTTGCTGATCAACAGTCCTTGATAATTGTACTTCTCACCAACATTCGCCTTACTTTCTGAGGTTAGGTCTTTGTGCCTAGTTCCACCAACGGCTGTTTAGTAAATACTTAGCCGGGAGGCGTTGATTGACAGCTGTGCGCTAACCACAGAGCTGGGTTGTAGGCTCAGCCATTTTAACACTATTCTCGGAGGTCATTTGGCGATGTGATTACCATGATACGACTTTTCCCAACGTCCGGTGCTAAGAACGGTTGCCGGTTTCACGAAGACGTGATTATGTAAATATGTATACATATATACAGTATATACAGTATATATATATATATATATATATATATATATATATATATATATATATATATATATATATATATATATATATATACGTATATATGTGTATATACATACATACATACATACATACATATGTATATATATATATATATATATATATACATATATATATATGTGTGTGTGTGTGTGTGTGTGTGTGTGTGTGTGTTTTCATACAGTTGATCGGGCACTTTGGACGTTGGACGTAAGCTAAACGATGCAAATACATATCAACTAAAAAACAGATTGCTATGAATCAAAGAAGAATGAACTTTATTGCAACACCGACAGCAAAGGAAACAAATCATAGAATGAAATATACCCAAGAGTCACGAAACAAACTTACGGTCATCCATGAGGTTTGAAGGTTAGCAGTGAACTCATTTTTGCAATGCGCGCAATCTCCCTCTCTTAATTACGAAACCTAATAGACCTTGAGTGTTTTGCCACGAACAAGGTCAATACGTGTCTGGTGCCTGTAACACTTCCCCGCTGTACTATTTGTTGTCAGCCCGTGCATAATTTTCCACAAGGTACGAGTTTCCTTATCAGTGAAATGCTAGTTAAATCGTGATTGAGTGGTTTCCAGGTTCAGGATTATTTGGTGCCGATAATCATTTTGAATTGTCTTTCGATATTCTGACCTCGAATATTTCGTGCCTATGGTTTTCTTACAGCACTTCAGTTTAGCCTACAATTTTTTGTTTCGTTCAGTTGCAATGGAGTTCGTTCATGCGACAAGCTTGACCTTGATGATACATACTACGTATCATGTGTAAAGTTTTTATTAGAGCTGCGAACCATTTTCGTAAAGTTTCAATTAACAGAAGGAAAACGATCGCGATGTTTTTAGATATATTCTCAAAATCATGGAATTTTTCACAAAAATCCTCAAGGCAGAACAAAATGATTAATACTGTTGCTTGATTTCTGATATCTCGTGAAATTTCCAGTGAAAATATTAACTTTGTGTATGTAATACGATATGGAATTCAGATTTCCAGAATTTTATGAATTTGAATAATCGAGTTTTGATTATGCAGTCTTAGATCATAGCATATCAAATTATGAGGTCCCAATTTGTTGGAGCAATACATACATATATATATATATATATATATATATATATATATATATATATATATATATATATATATATATATATATATATATATATATTTTCACCTACAAACTTGGACCTCATAATTTGATATGTTATGATTTGCTATGATCTAAGACTGCATAATCGAAACTCGATTATTCATATTCATAAAATTCAGAAATCTGAATTCCAGATCGTATTACATACACAAGGTTAATATATATATATATATATATATATATATATATATATATATATATATATATATATATATATATATACTGTATATATGTTTATGTGTGTCTGTGTGCGTGCGCGTGTGTATGTCAGGGAAGTAAATAAGAAGAGATATTCATTATATCAAATTATTCACGGTAATAAGTCAGTCAGTTTCAGGGTATTGCAGACTGATAAGCACGATCTTTATAGGAAAATTTAGTTTGAAACGTAAAAAAAATTATTAAAAATGTGGCAAGTAAAAAAGATATCTAGAAAAAACGGCAAGGAGAAAATTTCCACACGAATTTATTGGATCTGGAATGATTTATGTGGTTTTTAAAGCCCGGACGGAGAATCTATCTCAATTTCTACTTCGGGCGGAGAATGCGGTAAATCTTTCCACACCGTAGTTATGTCGTTTTCCCGGCCATCCATCAGTACAATACAAATTCAAAGGACAGTTACCGATTAAGTTCTGAGAGAAGTAGTATGATGGATCCTTCCACAAGTTTCTGGTGAAAATAGAGTAATTTATTCAATTTATTAGGACTTTCAAACCAAGATGAATAATTATTAGTAAGTTAGTTTCAACTACAAATAGAGAAGGCAATGAATTTATTAGTAAATATCCAATCAAAATTTTAAATGATGCAAAGAATTCAGTAAACATATAACGAGTTGTGTTTTTTCGCACTGTATTGAAATTTCACAAAGTTTACGTAAGGATAAATTTGATACAGATAAATGAAACTGAAACTGAGTAAGATGGAAATTAGTGGATGATTTCATGACTGACAAAACTTCAACATGAAGCTGATTTTTTTTTTTTTTTTAAGAATCGAGATTACTGATATAATCATCAAATATCAGCGTGATAAGAATTTAACTTTCCCATAAGTTTCATAATATGTGGCCTGATGAATAAAATGGAGTCCTTACATGATGAATACATGATTTAAGTATCTTTAGCAAAAATATTTTCATCACTATGGTTTGTGCAATTTGACAGATGCCTGTTATAATAAACACTGGTGAGACAAAGTTTATGAAGATGCGGTCGTATATTTTACATTTTAACGGAATGCAAATTCTGAAATTAATTGTTTTTATTAGAGATATTTTACAAAATACTGCTTCATTATTATTTTGCTGAAGTACTTATTTTTTTTCTTTGCCTAAGAACAAAATAAAAGCTCCTTCAGGTTACCAGTGTTCTATGAGATTTTTTTTTTTAGAGCGTTGGAGTACTTACTGAAGCAATAATTTCTAGGTAATCGAGAGCTGGAAAGGGTCTTGTAAATAATTCTTTATTTTTACCGTAATTAGGCCTAAACATCATAATTGCAAATATTTTGATAAAAACAACTGTACAAGAATTATTACTAGAAATTTTTAGATAAAAAAGATGAGCAAAGATATATGAAAATAAATTATGTTTTCGCTTAGCAACAACTACTATAGAGAAATGAATAAGACATGCTAAATTTTGTAGAGAATATTTTAGAGGATAATTAAGTCCTAAGGTAAAAAAAAAGAGAAAAAAAAAACAGATAAATGGATAAATAATCAGAGAAGAAAAAATGCTAAGACTCGTCCGAAGAAAGATCTGACGGTGTAATTTCTGCAATTCGTACAAAAATTTCTGAGCCAGCTGAGTTAAATGACTGTGTCCTACTCATACACTATTATTAGCCACCCGCAAAGTTTCCACAGACTCATGATGAGGAGCATACCAAGGTTTTAAGTGACACACGACTCATAACTGTGACTTAGGAACAACAATCAAGATTTCGACGAAACAGTCTTCTTGCGGAATGTCCCTGGAGAGGGTCATTTGTACGCATACCGCGTCCGGGTTGCCTGTTGTGCTATACTTTGTAAGTATTTTTTTGCACAATAAATTGTTTCTTCTTTTCTCGAACTTAAAGGGGTAAAAACGCAGTCGATACAATCTGATATCTTCGACATGAAATCAGTAATAAACTTAAGTTCTAGAAACTCATGACAATTGTTTCAAAATCCATCATAGACTTAATTTTAAGTCTTCCTGTTGCGCATGAAATTTCGGCAACCGCTCCATCCTCAGCGACAGTTTATGAAAGTAGGAGGAATAAGTGGTGTTTGACGTTAAAACAAGTGGCTTTCATTTTTTTTCGTAAAGGAAAAAATACCTTAGCCTCTTAAAATTCAAACATGATGGTCGGTTTTGATGATGTCGAATCTCCCTTAATCGATGTAATTTACATATCTACTTTAATTAGCGGTGACCAAACTACTTTAATTAGCTGTGACCATTGAGGTGACCTCTACAGAACATTCCAAGTCTGATGCAGGGTGAAATCTTAACTTGCAGACACAAGGATTTTATATTGTCTTAGTTGGCATCCAGGCATTTAGATGTTATGCCAACAGCACCACAGTTTTACGTGTTACCACGGACTGCTGTGGAACTTATTTTAAAAGAGAATTACTGTTAGTTGGAGAGGAAATTTACAACTCCGTTTACTTGATGGAAGGGGGCAAGTGGGGACTATTCTTTGTTGCGGTTAAACATCGCCCTTGGCATAGGCCCTTTAGAGAGTCTGAAAAAAAAAAACGATGCCAAGTCCCGTTAATTTAGGTAACTGGAGAAATATGCCCAAAGGAACGAGGATCTTTTTACGAGGATCTTTATATCACCAATGACATATCACAGGAATTCGAATAAAATAACCTTACAGAAATCAGATCCACAATCGGATATATTAAAGTAATTTTTTTTTTTAATTCTGGGAATGAAATCTAACATCCAAGCAAATCGTCGTGAAAATCAAGAAAGTATTCAATCAAAAAGATATTCTTAAAAGTCTTACTCTCAGAAATCATATCCACAAATACGAGTATATAATTTTATCATTTTTTCGGATATGATAAAATAGATTAATAAAATTTTATTTTATTATTATGGGAATGAAACCTAACCTCCAAGAAAATCGTCATGAAAAAAAAGAAAGTATTCAATCAAAAAGATACTCGTAAAAGTCTTAGGACTGTTTAAAGACCAAGAGAAAACTGAAAACCATCTAGAATAAAAACCCAGAACTACAGTTAAGGCCGAGAACATCACGCGCAGCTAATCATACCCCTTGATACTCACCCTCGGGGCCATCTCTTCATATCTTCAAGACGAAACAGAGAGAGATTAACAAGAAGAAAGAAAGAAATAAGCTAAGAAAGTCACAATAATTATACTGAAGTATGATTTACGGATTCTGGCCTTGATTACGGAACGACATCTGGAAGAATAAAGATACGTTTGTGTATTCCAGAGCACCTTCAAACGTTCCTGTAAAGGGAGTCGTAATTCATCTCACTTTATCTGAAGCTGAATCCGGCAAAATAACACCGCCGCCGCCATCGGACTGATAACAATATTTATCGACGTCAAAAGCCACCAAAGAATCACGGATGACTGTAATAAGCATTTGGTAATAACAGGATCTTTCCCCTACACTCCATATCGGCAAAAAACTGAGAGAGAGAGAGAGAGAGAGAGAGAATCACTGAGGCACAAAAACAGTCAATATAAGGAGAGAGAGAGAGAGACACAAAAACAGTCAATATAAGGAGAGAGAGAGAGATCACTGAGGCACAAAAGCAGTCAGTATAAGGAGGAGAGAGAGAGAGAGAGAGAATCACTGAGGCACAAAAACAGTCAATATAAGGAGAGAGAGAGAAAGAGAGAGAGAGAGAATCACTGAGGCCAAAAACAGTCAATGTAAGGAGAGGAGAGAGAGATACCACTGAGGCACAAAAACAGTCAATATTTTTTTTTTTTTTTTTTTTTTTACTTCCAGACTCCCACAAGGCTCATTTACCTAAACAACTGTCCGCGAGGCCGCTCTGAAAGCACACTGCCATAAAGACAGGCATCCTGTATAGGAGATCGTATAATGCTCCCTAACGATCCCCGATATCCAAGTAATTACTCGAACAATGAAATTCCCGAGCCGCTCTGCCAATTCACAACTGCGGACAAACTGCAGATATCAATTGATTACATCTCGACGCCCGTGCCTACTCAACAACCCTAATTTGATAATGGCCGCCCAGTTGACAGTGATCACAGGTCTGCCGCCTGGCCTACAGACCGAAACGACGTCAACTGTCTGTTTGTCCCGGTGATGAGCTCTCCGAAGGCCGCCCCTGCCGCTCCAGCGCCCGCCCAAGACTCGGCAGCTGCTCTTATGCAGCTTGCTCAGGTGGGGAGGTCCCCGGCCTTCGAATGCGTACGGAACGAGGGCCGATGTACAAGTGGGACAGACTCCCATTGGGTTCTCTAACGATGGTGGTCGTAGGGCATTTTTGTCGTATTGGGAATTATTTGCTGATTTTTAAATTTATTTTATTATTTTACTGTCCGTTACTTTTCATTTACCTATTCATTTAATGAAGAAGTCGTTTCTTTTCCTTTTTTTTTAACTAGATTTTTAAGAAATGTAAAGCAATTTAATAATAAAACTTGGAAAATAAAATATATAACGATGTAGAATATAGAAATATTTGGAGCCGTTATTGTTTGTGGCATTAAGTATAGCAGTTTCTTAATTAGCCTCCTAAAGGTTTTTTATTATGTGAGCATTATATATATATATATATATATATATATATATATATATATATATATATATATATATATATATATATATATATATGTGTGTATATATTATATATATATATATATTATATATATATATATATATTTATATATATATATATATATATATATATATATATATATATATATATATGTATATTATATATATATATATATATATATATATATATATATATATATATATATATATATTAACATACATACACAATATTTCTGTGCATTAGTAGAAAATACTAACAGGACCTCATTCAAACTGGATGGTATCTAGTGGAGATATTTATTCAGAAAAAGTTACAAGCTTTCTAGAACAAACAGTCCTCATTATCAAGTATCCGTACTAGATACCATCCAGTTTGAATGAGGTCCTGCTAGTATAGTAATATATATATATATATATATATATATATATATATATATATATATATATATATATATATATATATATATATATATATATATATATATATATATATATATATACATGTGCCTTTTTTTAAGCGTTCCAGAACCTGATTCCATTATACCCGAAATAACCCAATTGTTCCGAATTTCTCCCCCGGAAACGCTAACTATTGCAACAATGCAAGCACCCGCTCCTTCCCGTACATCATAAATCCCCAGAATTGACAAATTGAACTTTCCCTCCCTGACAATATCTCGCCAAAAAATGGTTACTTCCCCATTACAATCGCTCAGAAAAGAATGAGGGATCCCCTCTTTTCACACAGCAATCATGGCGGAAGGAAGCAGGTGTAGATATGTGTGTGCGGTTGTAATGACATAAGAGAACTGGAGAACTAGGAACTGTCTGACCACCAAGGATCTCATTTTCCGCTTCGTAGGATCTTTTTTGTGCTCGTGCCTCCTGCTTCATTTCCACTCTCAATGGCAATAAACAAAGGGTATGTCATGATGAGGATGGGAATGCTCGAATAAACAAGCAAACAAACAAACGCCCGAACTTACTACAGGACATGTATACATAATCCTCATACCAAGGGGGATTTCAGTAATAAGATTATGAGAGAACAAGCCACCAAATATAGTATTAATAAATGAGCTCTTTTATATCAGCAGTGAATGGAACAGATCTCATTAGATTAGGCTTATGAGCAGATCAGAAAAATTCAGTCCAGTTCATTTGCAAAACGTTGTAAAGTAATAACTGAAGGTCGATTCGTACAGCAGAACTAAGAATAGAAACAGAAAGCGGAAATGCTTCTAAATAAGATAAAAGAGAGAGAGACAGGGAAAGAGACACCGGCGTTATTTTAAGCCCAAGTTAATCAAAAGAGACACGGACATAGGAATCAAATTATAAGGAAAAGCGAAATCCTGCGGCCGAAGCTTCCGACAGCCGACGTTAGCGAGACGCATACAAAGTCCTTGGAGCGTGACGCCCCCTGGGCATTGTTGTATATCTTGGGCGGAAGTGGCGTTTACCTGCCCGGAAGTCACGTGTTTAGCCTCCGACCATTGGGCTCCCATATCACCGGAAACCCTGTGAGGTCCGTGATTGCCTTACCTGCACAGGTTTGTCGATGATCTGACATATGGCGACCACGAGTTAGGTAGGATGCGATTGTTCCAAAGAGGGCGACTTTGGAAGACGGGGGCGTGGGTGGAGGGAGGGGGATAGGGGTAGTTGGCTGAATTAGGGTAGATTAAATTACAAGCCATTAAAAAGAGAAAGTAACGTCCTATTGGGCACGAAAATTGGTGGAGATTTTTTTTTGTATTTTTCCATAATGGGAGACACCACAATTTTCGTTCAATTAAAAGTGAAAAAAATGGAATTTACAAATTTTGTGAAAAAAAAGGTCATACGAAACGAAAGCGAGAGGGGGAAAAAAATAATTGACGACGTTGGTTAGACCGAAAATAGTTTTTGATTCTTGTACTATTTTTTTTTTAATATAATATGAATCTCAGATTCTTTAAATATAATTTACTTTCACGTTAGGTCTTCACTCAACAAAATCTTCCTGTTGTTTATCCGTGTTTTATGTTCATTAACACACTGTCTTTAACACTCTTGTTTATTATTTTTCATTGTTTTACATGATAATAAGCTCTGATTAATATCTGCGTGTAGAAATTTTCATTGACAGCAGTCATCGCAATGGAAAATTTATTCAGATACATGCAAGTTTAGTTTTGTCTGAATGTTGGAATTAGAGGAATTTCATTGTTTTTAGGCCATTAACTTATTTTCCACAGGTATTTTGTCGCTATCAAATGGAGGGCGCAAGCATAATCTTGATCTCTTTCATGTCAGAATTGTATTTTATTTTTTATAGAAAGAATATTTCACCTTAATTATAATTTTCGTTCTCCTCAGCCCCACAGCAGAATACGTGCTCATATGTAATAGCTACTCAGTTCTGTGTGTAAACGGGAGCATGGAAGAACATGAAATAAGTAAAAAATGCGCCGAAGATTCTTCGGCGCAATCGAATTTTCTGTACAGCCGCTACAGCGTATAATCAAGGCCACCGTAAATAGATCTATCTTTCACTGGTCTCGGTATTATGCTGTATGAGCTGCGTCCCATGAAACTTTAACCACGGCCCAGTGGTGGCCTATCCTATACCGTCGCCAGAAGCACGATTATGGATAACTTTAACCTTAAACGAAATAAAAGCACTGAGGCTAGAGGGCTGCAATTTGGTTTGTTTGATGATTGGAGGGTGGATGATCAACATACCAATTTGCAGCCCTCTAGCCTCAGTAGTTTTTAAGACCTGAGGGCGGACAGAAAAAGTGCGGACGGACAATAAAGCTTTTACAAAACTAAAAAGGCAGCATTGAGATCTGTATTTAGAAACACGTTTGATGACGTTAGAATATTTCTTTGGAACGAAATCATAAATACCTCAAAACAAAGGAAAATATGTGAACATCGGAAAACTGATTTCGTTATTCATCCTAAAAAAAAAAAAAAACGAAACGCTTCGGATAATCACAGACTTTTGTCTCTAATATGTAGATTTTTCATTTCAATTTTGATATGATGATATTACCGGCACCTAAAAAATACATCCAAGGATTTTAAATCGCATTAGGTTCTATAATATAGAATCTACTGAATCGGTCCATTTATGGCCTGACTGGGATTCAGCAAGGGTACAGCTGTACTGTACAACATTGTTGTGCTGTGGTTTTTTCGATCGACACAATGGGTAAGATACCAATTATTGTCTGCAAGTGAATATGCTTCTTACAGAGGAATAAGACATTGAATGAAATTCAAAACGCTGGGTCTGCAAGACCGAGCGTTCTATTGTCTCTTAATCACTGTAACATAATATGTGGCTATGAATGAGGGACTAGGTCGTTTTTACGTGTAATTCCAAAACCTTCCAGGGATTTTGAAGGGAGGCGCGCTTGCCATGACATTGTATGAGACAATGGCCAGCGAAACGAGACAAAAACATTACACGAGGCAACTTTTGAGCGGTAGAACTATCAAGGCCAGTAATAAACAAATAGAAAACCAATAAACGTATACATATATGAACAGCAGTTGAGAAATATGATAGGCAACGAGAAATGAAAGTAAGGAAGTAGACCTAGGTTGAATCATGCATAGATGTGAGCAGGAATGGTTTAGATCAGTGGTTCTCAACCTGGGGCACGCCCCTGAGGGGCGTCAGCAATTTCAGGGAGGCTTGAGGCCTAGGGAAAATTAAAAGTTCTAGAATATATTCGTTATTTTCTTAACAAGAGTGGGAACTAATATTCAGAAGTTTGTAAAAAATATGCAAAATTGCCTTATAACGTTAGTTTCCTATAGTCTAGTTAGACTCGCTAGGTTTTACCATATTTTGTAATTATTTACCTTCTTCCTGTCCTCAAACTCCTTCTTTTTCTTTTTTTTTATTTTCCTTTAAATCTGGGAGAATTTTGTCATAGATGCAGGGGGCGTGGAGGGAAGGACCAGCACTTAGAGGGGGCGTGGTAATAAAAAGGTTGAGAACCACTGGTTTAGATGGAGTTTTCAGCTTATGTGGCGTCAATGTTGAGTTGGAATGAACTCCCATTCGGAGAGAAACATTGAAAGGCACAAAATTAAATTTGAGCAGGATAATATTCTAATTGCACATTACTGGTATTTACAGTGCCTCTGCGTAACTAACCAGTTTTCCGCAATTGGTTACGATTACTTTCAGATTTTGTTTTTTATACAAAATCCATAAATCACCATTTTGATACTGTACTGATCCGGTAAGTTACGTATGCTGGCTGTAAATATCCTAGCTATTCATGGGTCTGACTCTATTTCAGAAACTTATTCGTTATAGTTTACTGGCAAATTAACAAATTACCAGTATTTTCATAAAAAGAATTGTAAAGAATTTGCATCAGCAAAAGCCAGGAAGTAAGTAGAAAGCTTGTAGGTACTTGACGAGAAAGGAGGTTTATAATAAGAAAATTCAGAATATAAAGCACATAGTACAAAAGAAATCATCAAGGAAATGGCATATTTGTAATGTTTTTAAATGGAATTAATTGCTCCACAATTATGGGAAGAACCTTATCATTATCCTCCTCCCAACTCCGCCCCGGCCCGCCCTCTCTCTCTCTCTCTCTCTCTCTCTCTCTCTCTCTCTCTCTCTCTCTCTCTCTCTCTCTCGTGTAAAGCTGACAGCGTTACTCGCTCATTTCTCTTATCTTCCTAAAATCTGAAGACCACTAAAGTTGATTATAGAACCATAACGTAGACACGGCATATTATCATACGCGTAAGATTTTATATCTGAAGTTGCTTTGCCAAGAAGTGGCTTACCGACCCCTTAATTCTAATTAAGATTCATACGATAACACCGTGAGACCTCTATAGTTTAAGTCTTATATACCACTGGGAATGATTACTGCATATTAAGAAGCCAGGCATCGCTACAATATGATAGTTGTCCGAGGTAGTTATCCTTCCACGGATGACAGAGCATTATTTTTCGTGGTCTTTTTTTTTCGTTTATGAATTTAGTTTACATTTTCTCTTGGCTTCTACATTTGTGATGTTATTTGACTCAAACACAGAGCATAATGCAGATACAGTCCTCGTTGTAATTTTTGTACCAGCTGGTTCCGTAAAGGCTAATATATTTGTAAACTCTTCAGTTGATCTTGATAAGATCCGTAATATATGTACAAGACGAAAATAAGCTGTTTAATTTTTTTAGTTTTTAAGTGTGACTGGGGAATTTATGAGCTCAAAATTAGTAAAGATAAGTTTGAGTAAACTGTTATGGCGTCTCAAATATCTATCGTCTATGTCTGATTATATATGAATTTTGAACTGAAAACTTGAAAATTTATAAAAAAAAAAAAAAAAAAAAATTAAGATTTTTCTTTACAACATTTCATGTATTATTCATATATCTCTCAACTACTGACGGTAGATCAGTTTTCAATAAAAAAATTCTTATCATCAGACACGCTTTGATGATCAGAGATCACCATAAACATTCGCAAAAATACCACAAATTTTATTACACAGTCGTTATAAGAATTATTGTTGATGAAGACATCAGTAGATAATTTAAGGCCATCCTTCTAGAAGAAAATGAATTGTTTAGTTTACCCTTGCCTAATCTATCATATTTTTGTGATCTACAATAATAACACTTTATGAGTAGTCATTCCATTAAATGTTTTGGTCACTGCGTTGGCGTTCGTTCTAAAAATTATTATTATTATTATTATTATTATTATTATTATTATTATTATTATTATTATTATTATTATTCGAAGGGAGTCTTAGCGGACTATTTCTGGAAGTATTCTAAAGATTTGCTCAAGCAAGGATGAAACAATTCCGGTAAAATTTAGAAGCAGCTGAATTCAGTGAAAATTCTTTCTTGCATATATTCTTGTATTAATTGATTTTGAGCATTTTACTTGGTAAAATACTTCATTTTATATAATTTTTATACTGTTGTTACATAGATACCAATTTGTTATAAGAAAAATGAAAATAAGTGTAACCAAACTTTAAATAAAAGGAAACGAAACTGAAACCGTAATTTAAACTAATATATGTACATTAACCGAAATGAATATACCTGTAAACAAAACCAGCCAAGAATAAGACGAATTCCTTGGGATTTATTCTGACATAAGATTTTAAGGCTAATAGCATATATGAATGCGAGCAACAGTGAAACATGCACCCAAAATATTATCCTGAAACTAAATACGAATTTAGAGAGGAAAAAATACTGGGGATTATGAATTGCAAATACTGCCGAGCAAATGGGAGCATTTGTTTACGACTCCGGGCCAGAAAAAAATTAAGTTATCTCCAACGAAAGGACATTCCAGTTTTAATTGCCCCGATCCGTTTGCGAGGCACTGCAAGCAATTTGCGACTTAGAATGGTCAAAGCTTCCTTCGGCGTCTGGTTAGGGATCACATTTTTGAGAACTGTACAAGCACCGTCGGTAAGCTTTATCGTGGGCTCATGAATATCCCAGACGAAGACGACGGACACTTCAACTAGGGTGAGATTATATTTCACACAGATATTTATATATGTGTGTATATATACAAGTATATGTATATATATATATATATATATATATATATATATATATATATATATATATATTTATATATTGATGAATTAATAAGCTTCCTTATGTTATCATATTCCATATATATACGTTAAAAAGGAACCGGCATTGGAGATAAAATTAATACATACTTAATTTACCAGTGTTCCATTCAACTTCATTAAAAAGAAATGGATGATTATTGGAGATAAAAATTAATTGCCACCAGACTAGACGACCATATTTTTGCACCTCAATAACCTACCAGAAAAAATAACTTTTTTTAAAAATTGAAAATTAGTTTTTTCTAGTTTATAGAGAAGATTGAGGAGTTTAAATTCGATTTCATGAAGAACTTTAATCAAACATAAGCTAATTTATTAGATACTGTGCCTATTGGTAACTCTTAGGATTTATACTTCTTTTTGATGCCCATAGTGACCTCTTACCTTGTCATTTCCACTCTTGTTCGTGCATATGCTTTTCACCACAAGCCTTGAATCCAAAAAGGAAACAAATGAATACACCCTCTCTTCCATAGTGAGATTCGAACCCACAAATGCTCTGACGCTGCCATGGTAGTGGGAATTTTTTCTAACCATGGAGAAGGATGAAAATTTATTTAATTTATTTATCTCACACACACACACACACACACACACACACACACACACACACACACACACACACACACACATATATATATATATATATATATATATATATATATATATATATATATATATATATAAAATTCACTGGTGACTGTCACAAGCCATGCATGTAATTTTATCATCCTCACTGACTTCAAATCCAGGATATGGATACGTATCCTACTTTGATACACAGACGCGCGTAAACAGAATATATATATGAACATAATGGTAAATGTTCACCTTTATCAACAGATTCTATTTTGTGAGAAATCCATGACTCTCAATCATATATACATATTTTACTCAGACAAGATCCTCGAAGGAACCTGTTCAGTTTTACGAGGCAATGAACCTGACAGATGGATTAAGCTTTTGATTTTGTCATCGGTCAAGCGAGAAGAGAGTTTGTTTCCATTGTTTCCTTTATCATAAGTCTTCAGAACTAATTAGACATTTTAAAGAAAAAAAAAAAGCAATGAGAACGTTTCTCTGCTTCCTCATTTCGTATCCGCAAACTCCTTAGCTAGCTGTAGTTCTATTACTCTACTCAGTGAGGAAGCTTATGGCCCTATTTGTAACTCCTTCTTATGTTCCCTCGGAATTTCATTTATCTTGCTTACTATGTAGTTACTTGAGTAAGCCCCGTCTGCCTATCCTTAGGTCTTATTCTCCTCATCTTATCGAACATTAATTCACAATGGTTGATTTGTAACTGTACAGCAGTATTTTAATAATTAATTTGGTTATTCTCTCTTTTTTTCCTATCCTAATAATTATTTCAACCTATTTTAAAACCTTGATGCCCTCTACCACAACTGATTTGCTAGGGCTCATCCTGTCACGTAGGATTGCAAGAAAACGTACTCATTCGTTTTTAACGCGGGGCAGAATAGCTGCACAACATTTGCCAGCTTGTGATAAAAGCTCGTCTTTTTCGAGTTCGCTAACGGAATGCAAGTGTGACGAAGTGTTCTTGAAAAACTAGTCTACGTTAAAGCGTGGCAAATCGACTTCAGGAGATTGTAACTTACATTTAACAGCCCCGTCAGCGTAAGGTACTTCTGAGAGCAGAATATTAAACATGTTTCACTCCTCTGCTCTTGATTAATATTACATGCACAGGATATCATAAAAAAAAAAAATGAGTACGCTTGAAAATGTCGAAGTCAAAATAAAAACTCGACTCTCAGAGAAAGTGCGTCGGACAGTCATAAACCAGTTACCACTATGGATGATTGCGTCCAAAAATTCCGAAGTGAAGACTTACGACACTCAAGAAGGCGTTTCTGACGGATTTAACTGATGCTTGATTAATTACTTAAGGAGATACTTTGTGTATTGCCCTAAGCAATTTTTCGGCAATAACATATATTTCATTTGAAAAAAAGAACCCGCTTAGAATTCAATAGAAAAAGATCTTGCATCGTTATTTACTAACTCAATCTCATAATTATCTCAACTTTTGTATCATCCTAGGTAATATTTGAATATCCTAGACTATATATGAGTAGGACTGATGATATTATTTGGACAAAGCGGCAAAGGTGGATCACTAGGGGAAGGAAATTACTTGCCAACAACGTGAATTGTAATATAGAAGTATCTCATATAAATTGAAACCATGTTGTAGTGCTCATACATTATAACATTCTATGCAAGCTATCATTACATCCTACAGTCAAAATAACAACACAGGGGAAATGTCACGCATAAGTGAAATGGACAACTCTTATCTCGATCTGCCCTAATTGTATCAATTATCAAATCACCTTATTTAGCTAAATCATGATAATAGAATCGAAAATATTTACCGAAAGGAATGAAATAAATCTAATACATTTACAGTGCGGTATGCTAAAAAGCCAGTTAAAGATAAGACTAATAGTGAAAAATATCACAACCTGCAAGAAATGTTTCATAACACACACACACATATTTATATATATATATATTATATATATATATATATATATATATATATATATATATATATATATATATATATATATATATATATATATATATATAATGTATATGTTGGTATTCCCTTTATACAATGACAATGGCATAGTAACAGTTGATCTTGTGGTATTCCTAAGCCAGTTCTGTTCATTCCGGCTAACGTTCAGCATGTTAAATTCCATAACTCCAAATTCCCATAAACCATTTCAATACTAGATATATAAACCATTTAATAATTAGCAGTTCAATATGATTAAAGCTTGAAAATCTGCATTCATGGTCATTGTGACTGACTAAGTTGGTTCTCTTACTTCGATGGTGTCTTTCTTCTAAATGTGTAAGACTTTAAGCTCGTACTGTCTTCTGCCGACTCAGCATTCCCAAATCAGCGTTCAATTTTCAAAGTTTCAGTCAAGTGAATGGCGAGCATTCGCTGTTCTGAAGTCGCTAAACAACTCCTGTCATGTTTCTCTTAACATGTCTTCCAGCTCAGGAACTGGTTTTGTAATCGTTTTCGAGATTTTTCTTAAATTCATTTTACTCACACGCACGAACACGCACACATACTTATATATACGTATGTATGTATGTATCTTATATTTATTTATCTATCTATATAATATATGTACATATAAAGTATATATGTTATATATAAATATATAATTATAAATATTTATACATACACACACACATATATATATATATATAATATAATATAATATATATATATATATATATATATATATATATATATATATATATATATATATATATATATGTGTGTGTGTGTGTGTGTGTGTGTGTGTGTGTGTGTGTGTCTGTGTGTATGCGTGTGTGTGTGAGTGTGTGCGTGTGTCTTACCAATAAGCCTGTTTATGAATATCTAGGCATCAGAAAAATACAAAACGTCTATTTTCGAATCGCCTATCCAGCAGCAGGCAGACGGAAAGTGTGAATGTGCGTGCCTGTGAGCGTGTGCGCTTAAGAGAGAGAACAAAAGCGACGAAGAGAGAGAGAGAGATTCCCTTCCACTTTAAAGTTATTCCGAATGAATCTTGTAGCGCCTGTTGGGAACCCCCGCCATGAGGAGGAGATGGCAGCAATGCCGTTATGGAATGCCAGAACCGGAATCAAAGACGAAATGAAGCCATTAAGCGACATCATCATTCTCATCAGCAGCAGCCCAAATGAAACCTCAATTTGGCAAGCACTCCATCGGCCATTCTTTCGATCCTAATCGCCCCCCACATTAATTCTGTAGAAATGAATCACCTGTTAATGAAGTTGTAAGGTTGAATGCATTTTCGTACCTGGGGCAAAATGACTGAACGTCCACTGAAAAAACTGCAAGCAGAGCCAACGAGCCGAGTGTCGTTATCACTCGTTTTTATCTTTGAGTATTTATTGCTCCCTGATTTATGGTCACGACCTGATTAGAAGCAAATATTAATTTGCGCTCGGAACGCCGTGCGAATTTTCTTTTCCTTCATGGAGAGGGTTTAAGTATAAAAATATATCGTTTTTGGGAAAAAATGGATTGCCAGGATTTATAGAGAGAATATTGAGCGTCCTGAAGCAAGCCTAGAAGCGTTCTTTATTTCCGATTCGAGTTCAGTTCTTTTAATAATACAGGCTACAAAATAGATGGTGCTCAGCACACCAAATTGTCGTAGTAATTTTCCGAGTAAAAAGAGTAGTTATGCAGAATAGTCTGACTGTGAAATATTACAATATGCCAAAAACGATTGTATAATGCAAAATAATGCAAAATCTTGTTCAGTGTTATGCATGTATTTTTGGCTCTCCAACATCCCGGGTTCTTTAAGTTACCTGATTCCTGCAGCATAAGCAAACAAGGTACAGCTTACTGATTTTACTAATGAAAATTTCGCTCTTTATAGAGGAATGTAGTCTACTTGTAAACAGAAAGCAAGAAAAATGATGTCTCATTAGTAAAAACATTGTCAGGAATGTACGATTAAAAGACAAAGTCAAGAATTAAAGGACTAATAGGATTACAGTTACAACAACAAAAATGAGACAGAGAACGATTATCTTTAGTTAAGTGGAATTTGGTTGTGTTACATAACATTCTATAATCAGCTTTATCTCACCACAGCTTTATGGTAAGAGGCTATTCCATTTCATGTAAAATTAACTGCTTCCGGAAAAAATAGTACTTAATACTTACACGTACATCAGTCAGAATCATATATGTATGTATATATACAGAGTATATATATATATATATATATATATATATATATATATATATATATATATATATATATATATATATATATATATATATATATATACACACACATATACACACACACTAATAGCTCATATAACACAATTGAACGAGAGAATTAAAGTTCTTTTCACAAATAAAATTGGAACTCTTGTAATTTATGCTGCAAGCAGACTGGTTTATCGGCAGCAAGACAGGAGTGGACTTTTTTCCTGTTTGGTATACTGTATGGGTCTATCTCCTGTTTGCCTCAAGAATATTTTTTGCGCAGAAAGTTCTCTCGTACGTTAGTTAGAGAGCATTGTAAATCACTTTTCATGTGATATACATGATGTATGTTAATGTGACTGACATTTAACTTTAGCTCTCGAGGAGGACTTGAATTCGTTTGTTGTTTGGAGATGAAGACAGATCTGTTGTGAGCAGCCAATTAAAATTTTGCTCCCTGTTGACGATTTCAGTCTCTGAGTCAGCTGTTTTTAGTTTTCTGTAAAAGAAAACTGTTTAGATGGCTATTTGTCTGTCTGTCAGCACTTTTTATGTCCGCCCTCAGATCTTAAAAATTACTGAAGCTAGAGGGCTGCAAATTGGTATGTTGATCATCCACCTTCCCATCATCAAACATACCAAATTGCAGCCCTCTAGTCTCAGTAGTTTTTATTTTATTTAAGGTTAAATTTAGCCGTGATGGTGCGTCTGGCACCGCTATAGATGTAACAACACAGGCCACCACCGTGCCGTGGTTGAAAGTATCATGGGCCGCGGGTGAGAGTTTCATGGGCTGTGGATCAGAGTTTCGTACAGCATTATACGCTGTGCAGAAAACTCGATTGCTCCGAAGAAACTTCGACGCATTTTTTTACTTGGTATTTAGGGGACCTGGTTGTTAGTTTCAGTAATGTGGAAAGATGACATCTTGTTTGATATGGTATTGTAGGTTTCAACATCAAGTTGTGCATGTCTGACCACTCGTCAGCTGCTTTTTATATGCTCCATATCCTTACGAAAAGCAATGCTGTTTCATATAACCAAGGCTTGTATCGGGTTAGGGCACCTGAAGATTCTGGGTGCAACTCTTTCGTAGGTGTCACAACACGGAAGTCCACTAGGCATACTTGAAGGTCGCTCCATATGCTGTTTGACTGTATATTGTAATAGGTGCTTTCCACTACGCGTAAATAGTGGAGATTTGAGCACTAAATTTCTCTTATTTTCCTGACGATGTCCCCCTGACGGGTGTGACCAATCGTTCGTAGGCCTCACCGCAATTTCCATGAATGTTCAGGCATCCTTCGACAGTTGTAGGCTGACTAGACATGACCATTTCCTTCACTGAAGTCATTGACAATTTTGCAAATAGAACTCCAAGAGGATACCCCATAGCTAAACCAGTTATCTAGGAAAATAAATTTCCTGGTGCCACTTTTGCTTGTGATCTACGCATCACCTACTCCGAGGTGCTAGTACTAAACATGGCGGAAGCTCCTTGGGACGCCGTGTTTAGTACTAGCCCCTTGGGGATCAAAGTATTATGTATTGTGCCGTCGACAAATTATATTAATAAACGATATCTTCGTGCTGCCGTCTACTTTACGTTTACCATACAGTGTTTAGTACTAGCACCTCGGAGTAGATGACGCGTAGATCACAAGCCAAAGCAGCACCAGTTTCCTTCGGGCTTTGAAATAAGTTACTGAGCAGTGCAATGACATTCGTCCAGGTTAACACTTCAAACGTTTACTTTGCATAGGTCAGCAATCCTCGGAGAGGCCTACCTACTGTATATCCAGTGGCTGTTCCTCTACACCTAAGCTCTAGAATTCTTTCCTAAATAAGGTTTCCCCCTTTCCTATAACATAATAAAATCCGTTCAGAAACTGAAAATGCGTGCAGAAGTAAATCTCAAAGAAAAGTGTCTTGAAAGGAATTTCACTATATATATATATATATATATATATATATATATATATATATATATATATATATATATATATATATATATATATATATATATGTCAATTTTTGTCTCGTAGACTCTGAGGCATTTGAACTCTGACCCATGGCCGTTAAGCCTCGCAGTAGCCTAGTATCTGAATCTGAAATAATCTCCCATTTCAGTTTGTTCCAAGAAAAAGACCGTATGAACTTCTGTTCTGGAATAAAATAGGTTATCTAACGCAGAGAGTAATAAATCTACTTTTGGGGAATATAAGTAAATGCCCCAAAAAAAAAGAAATGATTAAATATAAATGAAAATTATTGTCTCTATGAATAAGTAAACAATTTAATAGAATTAATTCAATATAAATTATATAAGAAGGAGAAGGTGGTTCAAGGAGAATACTTTTGATGAGATGAAGAAGTAAGGAGATAATGAATGAATTAAAATTTCTTTAATAGGAAAATAAGTCGATATCTTATTACATCAGCTAATTATGAGTAATAATGAGTAGAGGTAGTGAATATCAGAAAGATGCGTCCTTAACGAAACACTGAGTGAATTTACTTGTAATCAGGAGCAGGATTTCGCCAAGGAAAACTGAAAGAACGCAAACAAACAAGCAGAGTCATATCAAGAAACTAAGCCAAGGAAAACCAACTCAATTAGGTGCCAATTGCCGTCAGCCTCTTTCAAGTGTCAACGACAAGTGCCAATCGCAATCTCATTTCGGTTTCGCAAGGTGGGGGTCAATTATTGGCAAAAAAAAAAAAAAATTAAATTCATAACCCAAGGATCAAGATAATTCCTCTTCGCGGTTACCCACAAGACATCACCTCGTGAAAGAAGTTCAGGGAGTCTCACGTAGTGTTGGGTTTTAGTTTTCTGTAAAGGAAAACTATTGTGCCGGCTTTGTCTGTCCGTCCGCACTTTCTTCTGTCCGCACTTTTTCTGTCCGGCCTCAGATCTTAAAAACTACTGAGGCTAGAGGGCTGCAATTTGGTATGTTGATCATCCACCCTCCAATCATCAAACATACCAGATTGCAGTCCTCTAGCCTCAGCAGTTTTTATTTTATTTAAGGTTAAAGTTAGCCATAACCGTGCTTCTGGCAACGATATTTGAAAGGCCACAACCAGGTCGTGGTTAAAGTGTCATGGGCCACGGCTTATACAGCATTATACCGAGACCACCGAAAGATAGATCTATTTTCGGTGGCCTTGATTATACGCTGTCGCGGCTGAGCAGAAAGCTCGATTGCGCCGAAACACTTCTGCGCATTTTGTACTTGTTCTTTCTTATAACTTATTTTTGTAAGTTAAGAAAATGATGCGATTTGACGTTTTGAGAGTGAGAGAGAGAAACATATTTTTAGTTCAATATGTATATTCTCAGTGAAAAAAATAAATCAACAGAATTATACAACGAAAATAAAAACGATTATCTCCTGACAAAGATATATGCAGGTAAACAGTTAAATAAAATATACCAGACGACAACAGTGTACCTTTATCACACTTCACATCCGCTTCACAACTGCATTGTACCCCAAATACAAACACAAACAAAGTGTTGGGGGCGAAGAGGACATGCGCTTTATATGCTAGAATATAACAGGGCGGGGGTGGAGGTTGGGGTGGGGGGACCTGATGGATAGTGACGGGTGGGGAGGAGGGTAGCCTAGTCTAGCTTAGTCTGTGTACCTGAACTGACGCCACAGCCAATCGGGCAAGCCTTAATGAAAATATATATAAGGCCTCTCAATAAATCAAGAGAGAGAGAGAGAGAGAGAGCAATTCTGAATAGCGTGAAGCCGTATATCTCTGGATCTTAAGCAATCCACAGTATCTCATGCTACTTGATTCATTTATCATGTTGCCCTATTCGGGCAACTGAATCAGGCGCATATATGCTCAACTGTACTGCCAGCTGCCTTTATCCTCCCACGATTAATTTAATTTCTTTCCCATGTGATAGAAAGTATGAAATACGAGGCTGAAAGGAATAAAGTTTTAATGATACCCTCATCCAGTCACACACACATATAATATATATAAATAATATACACATATATGTATGTATATGTATATATATATATTATATACATATATGTATATATACACGTACATAGCATATATATATATATATATATATATATATATATATATATATATATATATATACACACCTTTCTTCTTAGAAGGGACAATTCCAGAAGCGGTCCCCTTCCGATTTTCAGCAATTCTTCTGGGATAAGTTTGCTTCCCCCATGGCTTCTTTTACCTTGGTTCCGAGCCTCGAGGTGCATAATTCACTGCGTCGTTCTAGAAGGGCAAGACGGGATTTAAGGGAACTGGACATCGCACTTGTAAGTCTAGTATCACGACGGGTTGTTTACAAGGTCCATATCAGATGACAATCTCCGTTACTTTTGTATTTAACTTACTTACTGGGATTGCTAAACATTACTTAATAATTGGCCATAATCTAGTGTGCTGTTAAATCCTTTCTTATGTTAAAATGATAAGCACATCTCATTTCATATTCTTGAAAGTGCAGAAATGGTCTGAAATACATTTTCCATACAGCGTATCATTGAGGACATCTTCCTGAAGGAAAAACCCTGAAGAGAGAGAGAGAGAGAGAGAGAGAGAGAGAGAGAGAGAGAAATCTTGTCATGACTGGCTGCATGTTTGCACTACCTAAGCCTCTCTCTCTCTCTCTCTCTCTCTCTCTCTCTCTCTCTCTCTCTCTCTCTCGTTTCTTCATGCATTGTGTGTGATCCAACGCATCGACTTACCACTTCTCCTGCCTTACAGCTGCATCCACTATCGCAAAGGACATCATCTGCCTCACTCTTAGTTTTCGTGGATGAAAAATGCCCGCAATTCTCTTTAATTCCTCTCATTGTTTAAGTAATAGAGCCACTTAGGCAAAAAAGCCATCTCGGGAGGAGATTGCCCGGGCACCGAAGGTACGTTTCCCTCCTTCCTGTTATTTATGGCATTGCTTGGTATTTGCCCGTCTTACCTGGCAGGTGAAATAATTTATAGAGACGATGGCAAGCATCGCATATTCTAAATTGGACGTCGCATATTTCATGAGCTGAGATTTCACGCTACAGAGATTTCGGCTTATGCAAATGCGGCCGTGTTGCCTGATTAGGGAGAACTGCAGGGGAAGGAATCGCAAGTGCAACAAAAGACTTCGCTAATCAGTTTAGCGATGTAAATGATGGCATAAAAGCAAAGCAGAAGCATATATCATCATTTGCTTTGCTTTTTTTAGCTTTCTTTTTAGCTTTCCTTTGCTTTCAGGCAGTTATGAGAGTCGTAAATAATGAAGTAAAGTATTATAAAGGGCATTCGTTTACGTGTAGTACTTTGAACAATGTGCTTTGAATATTGTACGGTACACTTGCTCATCGGGAAGTAAACAGCTTCATTTGATACAAATGGTTAAGTATTTTCATGGAGCAACTGCCGTGTGTGTCCATATAATACATTCTTTCTCTATATATAATAATACCTTATTCATGGGTAATAAAATTCTCCTTTAGACGTGCCATCGTTCAGCCCGAGGACATTTACTCTCTCCGCTGGTCTCCGTTTGCGTTGGTATGAGCTGAGGGGCGGTACTTAACGTCTCAAAAGTCGGGACTTAATTGTTGGACTCTCACTTACGTGGTCGTAGTTTTTTACGGTATTGGTTTTGTATTAATAATAAACAGTCAGTTAATAATAATAATAATAATAATAATAATAATAATAATAATAATAATAATAATAATAATAATAATAATAATAATAATAATAAACTGTCAGTGAATTAATAATAATAATAATAATAATAATAATAATAATAATAATAATAATAATAATAATAATAATAATAATAATAAGTAAATAGTTTTTGTAAACGATTACTTAAAACAGTTACTTTGTTTCTTTCTTATATTTGGTAAATTTCGACCACTGCTCTATTTTAATTTATAATGAACCAAAATAACTCTCAGAAGGTACAATAGAATTTATTAAAGCTTCAGAGCAAACAGTAAAGATATAAGCATGTGGAAGATTTTAAAGAAAAAAAAAATGCGCGGAAAGAAAAACAACTAAATATAGGCAGAAACAAAACGAAGGACGAAATGATTAAAGTATATATAAAAAATATAGCTTATCAATGTTATCTATCATTTCCTCACAGCGAACCTTTGGCCTCAGTACAGTGATTCTTAACCAGGAGTGCGAGGATGCCTATGAATAAAGCAAAATATTTGTTTATATACGCATGTTATTTTTTTCTGCCAAAAAATAAAATAAATAAAATAATAATAATAATAATAATAATAATAATAATAATAATAATAATAATAATAATATTATTATTATTAATATTATTATTATTATTATTATTAAATTTTTTATTTCAGCAATTCAGGGTTGAGAACTGACTGCTGATTTGAAAGGGTGTATACACTGAAAAAGTTAAGAACCTTGCCTTAGTATTTCATTCACTTTTAAGGAAGTTGTTATCTGATGTAGTATCATTAATGAACAATCTCTCAAACACACATTACAAGTACTTTTCTTTCAGACATTGTAATCCATAGCAACTGAAGTATAAAATATGATAGAATCGAAATATCAGATAAAAGAGAGAGAACGAGAGATGCGTTTAAGAATAAAACAATAAACGTAAGCAAACGAAAATAAAATGGAAGGCAATTCATCCCCACATTATATATGAATGATGTTACTTTTCTTTTCTAGACGTCTTATTCCACCTTAATGAAACTAGATAAGACCATACCATTGTAGCCTCATAAGCACCCCGCCATATATGGCCCTCCCCTCCCATTTCGCTCTTTATGAAAGAGTGTTCTCTGGTGGTCTCGGTGTCTGGGTGGTGGGGGGTTGGGGGTCATGTTTCTTGGGGGTTGGTAGGTGGCAAGCTGTAAGAAAGCTAATTCAGGCAACTGATGAAGAGGCGATAATAACATTGGTTTTGGTCTGGTTTTGAATCTCACACCTCAACATCCTCATGTAATAACTATGATTCATTCAGAAGAAAAAAGGTGTTCCAATGGATTGGGTCAGGTCTACATACTATATCACGAAAGGGGCGAGAAAAATCCTATTTTAAAAGTCTGAAGTCAGTATTCATAACAGCACACATTCCTAACCATGTAACATACATACATCATAATGCATAGGTGGTGCATGAAGACGTTTTAATCATATGAAAACGATAAACACACAGATTATGAATTTTAAATCAGCACTGCATTTTTCTCCGGAAAAGAAGTACACACCACTTACATACACAGTATATATAAAGAATTATGTGGCTTTTACCAGGCATATCGTGGGTACATACACGCGTAGGACTTTAATAAAAAAAAATTGCGCCGAAGTTTCTTTGGCGCAATCGAGTTTTCTGCACAGCCGCTACAGCGTATAATCGAGGCCACCGAAAATGGAGCTACCATTCGGTGGTTTCGGTATAATACTGTATGAGCCGCGGCCCATGAAACTTTAACCGCGGCCCGGGGTGGCCTGTCCTACACTGTTGCCAGAAGCACGATTATGGCTAATATCAACCTTAAATAAAATAAAAACTACTGAGACTAGAGGGTTGCATTTTGGTATGTTTAATGATTGAAGGGTGAATGATCACCATACCAATTTGCAGCCCCCCTAGCCTCAGTAGTTTTTAAGATCTGAGGGCGGACTGAAGAAGTGCGGACAAAATAAAGTGCGGGCGGACAGACTAAGCCGGCACAATAGTTGTCTTTACAGAAAACTAAAAATGAAAATAGATTGGGATTAAGGCATTGTTACCGCCATTACCATCATCATTTAGACGTGCGATGCAAGAGGCCTCTGAGAAACTCCTTCACCCACGGTTTTCTGAGTTTTTCATCCTCTTTACATACAACTGCATATATATATATATATATATATATAACATATATATATATATATATATATATATATATATATATATATCTTTCTATATTTATTTTTTTTTTTTCCGCTGCACGTGTTTTGTAAACAAATGGTCTGCATGTTTACTCTTGCTGCTTGGTCATGCCACAGGGATTTGGAGCGGCCAGAGATGGGAGGAGCTGTCGTCACGACCTAAGCTGAAAAAGGTCTTATTTTGGGTCGCGGATGGGTAGACCTTGTATTCTCTAGACCTTGCCTTTTAACTTCTCGATTTCCTCACGCGTTTTGGAAACGCTTGTTACACTGACTAGTATATCCAAAAAGTGCGAAGAAATTAAGAGGGTATGGTGATTCTTACAGTAACATAGTTATCAGGTAAAATTGTGACCAGTAGATTCTTTA